>NC_135668.1:34846258-35077946 GCF_964188315.1 Podarcis muralis
TGTAACAAAATAAATCTACCCTGTTAAAATATTTAGTAGAACTGAGAATAATGAGTGCAGATAGGATTAGTTTAATTAGTTTACTGAAATGGAGTTCTCTTAGTGGCTAAGTGTGATATATCGGCTTTTGTCACCTGGAATAAAAAAAGAGGTAATTAGTCCTCGCTCAAATATATTGTTTTCCTTGAACCGAGTGAAATGTAATACTTTATTCTGAATTACTATGGTAACCCTTTTCCATTGTTGCAAAACAGCACAGAGCACATGAAAATGTATCGTCTTTATCAAACGTTGCATCTATGCCACTATACAGGGGAAAGGTTGAGCTTTCAACAATTAATTCCTCTTATTTGGTATGATTCACCACTAATCTTACTCTAGTTTGTACACCTCTGGAACTCTGCAACAATCAAAGATGGCACCGTAGCATTAAATAGCATGCTATTCTTAGGAGTGAGGGTCACTGACCAATAACCACAAATCTGTAAGGACCAAAGTTGGCCAGATCTATCTGTTTCTAGCACACAGCGCTTTCCCCCAAACTGGGTCTGCTGCCCAGCATGCAGTTTCCCCCTTATCCTGCCATAATAAAACTGAAGCACAGCTTTCTAGCTCAGTGGCAGATCACATGTTTTGCTGCCGCATGGTATCTGGTTCAGTCTTTGGTGGCTCCAGCTAGAACTGGGAAAGACTCCGTCTTTGGGCAGTCATGGCTAGTCAGAGACAATGCTCAGCTGCATGGACCAGTGGCCTGACTTAGGCCACATCCACACCATGCATTTTAAACAGTACCATGCTACTTTAAACAGCCACGACTTCCCCAAAAGTTTGCTAAGGATGCTGAGAGAAGTTAAGGAGACCCCTATCCCCAGCTCACAGCTACAATTCCCAAGTTTCCTGAAGAGATGAATTCTTAAGCTACTCAGGAGGTTATAGCTCTGGGAAGGGAATAGGGGCCCCGTAACAACTCGCAGCACTCTTCACAAACTACAGCACCCAAAATTCTTTGGGTGAAGCTAAGGCTGTTTAAAGTGATATCATAGCGATTTAAGTGTATGGTGTGAATTGCATCACAGGTCTAAGACAGGATCCCATGTCCTTGTGGCCACAGGAGCCCAGTGTTCCTCAGTTCCACCCCATTGTCCTCCCCATGTCTTACTCTCCACACAGTAGTCTGAGATATGGAGATGAAGGGATTTAAGAAGGTAAAGGTAAAGAACCCCTGACAGTTAAGTCCAGTCACAGACGACTCTGGGGTTCGCCGCTCATCTCACTTTACTGGCCGATGGAGCCGACGTATGTCCACAGACAGTTTTTCTGGGTCATGTGGCCAGCATGACTAAGCCACTTCTGGTGAAAGCAGAGCAGCACACAGAAACACCATTTACCTTCCCACCAGAGTGGTACCTATTTATCTACTTGCACTTTGATGTGCTTTCGAACAGCTAGGTGGGCAGGAGCTGGGACTGAGCAATGGGAGCTCACCCCGCTGCCGGGGATTCAAACCACAGACCTTCTGATCAGCAAGCCCAAGAGGCTCAGTGGTTTAGACCACAACACCACCCGCATCCCATGAAGGGGTTTAAGTTCATCCAAATCCTCTTCCTCCTCACCAGCCCTGCATGGAGTGATGACAATAGTAGTTTCCTCCTTGGAATCCCAACCCCATTTTTCACATATTTTGCTGCTTGTAGAATCTTTTGGGAGGCAGCCAGCCTCTCACAAGGCAATCAAGTCTTTTGCAAGTTGAGGCCCCCGCCTTTGTTGTCCTGCCAACATGATAGCAACTCATAGCACCAGCTGTGGTTCCTTAAAAAGGCTCCCCACCTCAGCACAGGGAAGAAAACTTCCAGATCGTCACAGTTGTTGAAGCAGGGACACAATTCTGGACACACATATGCACACAACTTCTCTTTGCATACCCCTGAGAGACCAGGGTTCCAACTACACAGATAAACCCTAGGCAAGTAAAGATCTACACATAGGGTCAGTTCTCTTACTGTAAAAAAGAAAAGTAAACGACACATGTTCTTGCTCTCCCATTCCAAACAGATTTATACACTGCTTGAGTGTTGTTTTACAAAACCTACTCAAAGCAGAATGTCTGGAAGGGGAGTTAACATAGGATTAATTTCCTACACAGATATGTTTGCCTTTACATACTCCAGCATATTATTAGAATGAAAGAGAGCAAGTCTATGAAATTATTGTCTTAAAATTATTGTCTTGAGCAAAGTATCAGAGGCTGCAGGTTGTGCAAATAAAATGATGGTTATCACGTTGCAATGTGATTTAATAAAACTAACATACAGATTCTGGACTCTGGCTAAGGAGCAATATATAAATAATGCATGGAAATGCCTCTTTGGGCTGTCAGGTTAAAGATATTAACACAGCAGTGAGGAGAAGAGAGTTTTGGAAACACCAGGGCCATCAGGTTGATGGAGTTAAAGACACTGGACAATGAGGACAAAGGTTTAGTAGCAAAATCTCATCTGTTCTTTCTCCCACGATTAAATTTGGAAGTACCTTTGAAATAGTAGTTAACATGTTGATTGCCATTCAGTAGAAATTTGTGGCAGAAGGAAAGAAGGGAGGGTACGTCTGAGGGACATGGGAAGGTAACTAATACTGCATTATATCCATTGCATTACATGCCTGGGTCAGACCATTAGTCCATCTTTCTCAGTATTGCCAACACTGGCTGGCAGAAGCTCCACAAGCTTTCAAATTGGGGTCCCATAAAGTCATACCTGAAGATGCTGGGGATTGAACCTGAGACCTTCTGCATGCAAAGCAGGTTCCCAACCACTAAGCTATGGAACAAAGCAACTTGTCTTATACTAAGTCAAACCATAGGTCCATTTAGATTGGTATTGTCTACACTGACTGGCAGCAGCTCTCTGGAGTTTCGGGCAGAGATCTTTCAAAGCCATATGTGGAGATGCTAGGGATTCAACCTAGGGCCTTCTTCAATCAAAGCAGGTGCTCTCTACCACTGAGCTATGGCATTTCCTCCTTATTTTCTCAGCTTTGGAGGGTGTATTTGGAGTAGCCACAGCACTTACTAATGCAACTGAACAAAATATCTAGCAAACTGCCTACTTAGATGCATAAGTGGCAGCAGCAGAAATTTCACCAACACTTTTGGCAATGTGTACTGTCACACACACACACACACACACACACAGAGAGAGAATTTCTGAGGGGTTGCTGCCTTGAGATGGTTTTATTTAACTGTGCACTTGAATTTGAAATAGCAATGCACACTGATCTTTAGATTTTTTTTGAGAGGAGGTCATTTTTAGTGGGTTGGGGGAGAAATGTGACCCATTTAAATGGGGGGAATTGCAATTTGGAATCAGGCATTAAACACAGTCTGCCACACACATCCTTCCTTTGCCCAGCCTGACCTTCACCCTATCTCTTATTTGTCTCTAAATGGCCTCTTCTTTGACTATCCTTGAGCTATTTCCTTTCACTGCCAAACAGAGCAGAGATCAAAGACTTTCCTCATCACAGCATACCCAGTGTAAAAAAAGAAGTATGCAGCCTAAAAACTCCTAGTTTGTATCAAATATTGTGTAAAAAAAAAACCTAGTCATTTTTATAGGCACAACTTGTATATTTATGCATTCATTCCATTTACATTATTTATAGGCTGCCTTTTCAAGAATGTGACTGAGGCTGTGTAGAAACCAGCCAAAGCATTGGCAATCAAAACCAGACTGATGAGTCAAAATTCCACAAAGGCCAAAAAGATGTATAAGAAACATATGAACAGCAGTGTACAAGTGGGAAATAAACAATTAGTCAAAAGCATTAACATTGGAATGTAGGAAGATGCCTTATACCGAGTCAGACCATTGGTCCATTAAGTGCAGTATTGTTTATACTAACTGGTAGCAGCTCTCCAGGATTTCAGGCAGGGAGTCCTTCCCAGCCCAACCTGCAGATGCCTTCATGAGTTGAACCTAGGAACTTCTGCTTGCAAGGCCACTGAGCTACAGCCCTTCAACATCAATTGAATGTTCCAAAGAACCCTCTTCAGAACTTTGTACTAACTGTTCAAAAGCCAGAAGACCAGACCAGCGACTGCAAGATTTGTGGCTTGCATGCAATGCCCCTGTCCTTTCCCCTGTTTCACCCTTTACATGCTTTAAGTGAATGCCTTGACGGCAATAAGAAATAATTCTATTTCATCCTTACTGTCTAGAGCAGTTGTATGGGACCTCAGGTCCAGGGTCAAATGCAGCCCTCCCAGCCTCTCTGTTCAGGCCCTGGGACTCTCCGCAGGCAATAAACATATCATTGTCCATGCTCTGTGCCCTCCTTGAATGTGTTTGCCTGTTTGGAATGTGTCCTTCAGTTGTGATAATGCCTCTTGCTGGAGAGATAAGGACAAAAGAAGAGCCTGGCTGCTAAATCAGGCCACTGGCCTATCTAGTCCAGCATCCTGTTCTCAACTGGATGCCTCCAGGAAGTCCACAAGCATGACCTGAGCACAACAGCCCCCCCCCCACCACTTGTGGTTCCCAGCAACTGGCATTTACTGCCTCCAACAGTGGAGATAGCACCCAACCACCATGGTGAGTAGCTTAGGAGCAAAATATGAGCCTGGCTGCTGGTCCATCTATTCCAGCATCCTATTCCAGCATCCTATTCTCACAAGGGCTATTTCTCACAGTTGTCTGTGGGAAACCTCCAAACAGAACCCCAGCAGAAGTGCCTTCTCCTCTCCTGTGGTTGCCAGCAACTGGCCTATCAGAAGCATTACTGCCTCCAATCGTAGAAACAGATAATAGTCACCATCATAACTAGTAGCCACTGATGTCCTTACCCATCATGAATTTCCCAAATCCTCTTTTAAAGCCATCTACATTGGTAACCATCACTGCTTCCTGTGGAAGTGAGTCCCATGGTTTAACTATGTGCTGCATGAAGAAGTACTTCTTTTTATCTGCCCTACAGAATCATAGAATTTTAGTGTTGACTCTCCTAACATTCAGCTTCTTGGGATTTCAGGATGAGGGCTGCAGAAGGTCTGGGCTTTGGGGTATTGTGGTATGATTATATACTGCTTTTTTTTTTTTTTTTTTTAGCTCAAAGGCTAAGCCCTGAACGACATTAATACATTTTTTAAAAATATATACAATAAAAGTAGAATACTCTGGAACCTCAAATTTTATTTCAAAGGATGAGCTGAATATTTTCCTGTAGCCCTGTTGGGGGGGGGGAGAAAAAAAAACACATTATGGCTATTAAATTAGGGAATGTGTACTGTGAAGATGGGCCACATATCAAGGATGGAGAAAAACATAATTCCTTATGAAGTTTTGTGAGTTTTGGGGCAGGCTGCTGCTGGTGGGGGGGGGGGAGGGAGAAAACCAGCTGCCTATGGAACCCTGAATTAGAATTCCACAGATAGACCTAAGCCCCAGGGGCTGCTATGAGTGCTGTTGCTACAAACTACCACTTGTTATCAGTTTTTAAAGAAGCATGAAATCCTTCACTACTTAACAGCGCAGGAGGGCGGTGGGATAAGGAGAAGGAAGGAACGGAAGTGCTCTCTGAGATATTAAGGGATGAATAAAGCAGTTGGGGGTGAGCTGATTAGGCATTTTTTCTTTTGCAAAGTGAGCAATTGTGTAGCTGCTTGTTACCGACTGTAGCAGTAATAATAATAATAATAATAATGGCAAAAGCAATAATAAACACCATCATATTTTTCTTTTCTTTTGCAAGGTAAGAGATTCTACACATCCTTGCCACAGATTGTGCTAGAAATCATCACCATTACATTGCTCCCAAGCTCTTGCCAGCTGCTACTAAGAGCACTTTACAAAGCACGGTAAAGTACTCTCTCAGATCTTGCTAAATGTTTTCAAAGCACAGAAAAGCATCAAAAGGAAATGAAAGTTATGCTAAGGCTGCAATCCTGGACATGCATAAAGAGGAGTAAACCCCACTAATTTCATTTGGACTTGCTCTGGGGTAGAGATGCATAGGATAAACTGTGACACAATCAACAGAGCTGGTGCCTGATGTGTAGGACACTTTTATTTTCTTCTGAAAGAAGCTCTTTAAGTGAGGCGACACAGCGCGAGTAAGCTCAACAACTTACGGTTGTCCATCAAAAAAATCTGGGACTGATTTTTACATTAAAAAAGCACTGGCTATAACTCAAATGTTCTCTTTAAAGCAGGGGTGGTGCACCTGCAACCCTCTAGGCCAGTGGTGCCCAAACTTTTTTCAAAGAGGGCCAGATTTGATGAAGTGAAGGGCCGCGAGGGCCGACCAAAGGGCCAACCAAACTTGTTGACCTTTTTTAAGGATTTAAGCTGTTGATCTTTTTTTATGATTTACGGGTGGGCTGGATTATGCCCCCGGAACAGACTTTGGGCATGCCTGCTCTAGACATTTTTTTGACTCCAATTCCCATTTGCCACAGGCAGCACAGCCAGTGGTTGGAGGCATGATAGGATTTTGCCTCCAACAACTTCTGGAAGGCCTCATTCCTGTGTTAAATTATGAGAAGAAAATGTGTGTCACATCCATGCACATAAATGTATGCATTCTGGAGCTTCTTGATGAAACACCCCAGAGACATTTTTACGGCCAAGTTATGCACCTATAAAAACCAGGGTTTGAAATGGATAGGACTGTCTAACTACCATAGCAGAATAACTGCTACAGGGTGCTTGGGTGTGTGTGGGGGTAGAGAAGACATTGGCACGTTTTTTTTTTTTTTTGTTCTTACTTCAGCCATTACTTTAAATAGCCTCTAGATAAGACACTTATGTGATCCAGATGATTGACTTGCAAATAAAACCCAAATCCTCAAAATGACTAAATGATTTAAGCCACTGGTACCGAACTTTGTTAATGTCTGAGGCTAACCATGGCAAATTAAAGATGCAATTCATATTTACCTGCAGACTTGGACTGTCTGATAATTTAATCAAACAGCACACTTTCACCAGCATGCAGTCAGAAAACCCAAAAATTGTTGAGCTTTTTTCCCGATTTGTCCAAGTGCCGCCTTTTGGAAATTCCCCCCGGGATGTTAAGTCCACCTTTGAAATCCCGGTAATGTGTGGCAGCCCTCCTAAAGCTACATTTGATTAAGCTCAGAGTTTTCCCACTGTCTGCCTCTCCTTCCTCTCTGGTAATCCAATCTGACTTGCAGTAGCCTGTGACTGTCTGTACCCAATTTTTGAGTCCCTGGCTGAATGTGCCTGATATGGCTCAGGCCTCAGCTGAAACAGGCACAGAGCCCTAATGCACATGTGATTTATTTCATTTTTTTTACATATAATTAGCTGGGCTTTGTAATTATATAATGTAGTTATTGTTAGGAAGCTGCCTCATACCATATCAGACTATTATTCCACTGAGCTCAGTAATGCTTACTTTGGCTGGCAGCAGCTGTTTGGGTTCTATATTGAATGCTACCTGATGCTGTTCATGTACTTTTTTTTGGTAAAATTTTGCAAATAATTAGTCAGTTTTTTATATTAAAAAACCAACAAGAAAAAGCTTTTAAGATGTAAGTGATTGCTCAGAGAAATAGGTGATCTGATACAGGCAAGACTTGGGTCAGAACCAAAAGATTTCATGTATAAATCCATTTAAAACAGATTCCTTTCCCATCCTTAATGATATACACACACTTACAACCCATGTACTGCTGAACCATAGAGAACAACAGGACTAACAACTTAACTGCTAATTCAGAGTGCCACATGATAAAACACTCATCACCCAACTAATTCAGAAGACAATGATGTTGCCATCATCAGACACTGCATTGAGACAGGATTTTATGTAATGAAAATGAATTACGACAGAAGCCTTTGTAGCAACATTAATTTAAGCCCAATTGGCTGCTGCAGATAGATACAACTGGTTTTCTTTCGTGTGTGTGTGTGTGTGTGTGTGTGTGTGTGTGTGTGTGTGTTATTTTGTTAACTAATCAAATCATCAGTACAAACAAAATGTCATAACAAGTTCTCTTGGCACTAATTATCAAAGTGTCAACTTCCCATAATAAGCAACTAAGAAGATTTGGAATTTGGAACGGAAGAAAAAGAGAAAATATTTTTTAAAAAAGAAAAGCTTACTGTTATTTAACACACTCAAATAATAGATATGTCTCAAAGTTTGCCAAATGTGAAGCACTGAAGCACATTTGAGAATTTCTCTGCAATCAAAAATTCCATAGAACACAAAGAGGAGGGCAGGAATCTAGCAAATTTATTAGGAGGTGCCACTGATCTCTAAATACCTAAAGTAGAAGAAGAAGAGTTTGGATTTGATATCCCACCTTTCACTCCCTTTAAGGAGTCTCAAAGTGGCTAACAATCTCCTTTCCCTTCCTCCCCCACAACAAACACTCTGTGAGGTGAGTGGGGCTGAGAGACTTCAAAGAAGTGTGACTGGCCCAAGGTCACCCAGCACCTGCATGTAGAGGAGTGGAGATGCGAACCCGGTTCCCCAGATTATGAGACTACCGCTCTTAACCACTACACCACACTGGCTCTGAAGTAGGGTTGGACAATCATTTTTTCAGACTGAGGGATGCATTCGCTTATGAGTAACCTTTCAAGGGCTGCATGCCATTGGTGGGCAAGGACCTCTTACCTTTGTTCAGAAGGCAGCATTCCAGCCATGCAGAATTCAAAGGTTTCCACCCACCCACACACATCCTCCATTCTTCATCCAGCAAGCAAGAAGCACCCAAAAACACTCAGGGAAAGTGTGGAGTAAGCTTGGGAAGAGTGAGTCCTCTTGCCTAATAGAGCTCTTTCTTAACGCAAAGTGTGCAACACACAGTTTGTGAATCTAGTTAACTGTTGCAGTCATACAGAGGTGCTTCTAGAGGAAGGCAAACAATGAATCAGTTTAATGCAAGAAGTACATAACTTGAGTAGAAAAGTTTCTAGTTTTAACCTAACTAATCTAGAGGAGGCCAATGCAGCCATGCTTGCTCCTTTGTTCTCAGAGGATAACTCCAGGGTAACCTGTCATCTTGAGGTCCGAGAGAAATGAATGAGGAAGTTGTAAATAACATGCAACCTAAGGCACCTCGGTCTAAACAACTAAGATATAGAGAGGGAAGTCAGTATAAAGATACAGGGATAGTCTGGGAATCTGGAGCTTTCTTAACTCCTTGCAAGCTGAGTTGTACCCAAACTTCCAACATTCTTACCTTTGTTCAGTAGGGTACATTCTAGCCATGCAGAAATCAAAGCTTTCCACACACACACACACACACACACACACACACACACACACACACGGAAGGTGTGAAGTAGGCCTGGTGAAAGGCAAGGCTTGGAGAGAGGGGGTGTGGCTTCTGAAGGCAACCTTTCAGAAGGGAGGAACCTTAAGATACTCCCAAGGGCCAGACATAGGTTGAATTCAGCCTGCAAACCCAAGTTTTCCTTCCTCAGATTTAAAGCAAAACATAGAGGTAGATCTGAAATTCCCTCTATTCCAGCACAGAACATCAGTAGACAAATGGATTCCTGGAGTGCTGCCCATCCCCTCATCCTACCATCAGGAAGGAAACAAGGATGGAGGTTCAAACCTACAAATCCAGTTCTGCAAATGGTCTTTACTCATCTGGGGCAAGTTGCATTGAGGCATTTGCCACCCCCTCGACCATTTTCTTTTTCTTCTGCAGTAGCAACCAGAGGTCAGGGCTATAGTTCTCAGTCAGTCAGTCAGATTTGCCCCAGCATAGAAATACAGTCTCTGCTCTGACCCAGTGTGAAATTTCTCCCAGAAAGGCTTAAGGACATCATCTTCCCTGGCTCTTTTAAACCTCATTCCATATCACGCTAGCAAGATTCAACAAAGAGCCCTGGCTCCTTATCACGAAATAACATCTTTTATCATGTTAAAATGAAGATAGCACCACAATGCTGGAACTGATGAAACAGAAGTCAGGGTAGAAACACATTTTTCCAGCACTATTTCTCTTTGGAAGACGGAGGAGAGACACCCAAAAGATCATAGGCTACACACAAACTGTGAAGAACATTTGTGTGTGCAATTGAATAGAGATAGCAGGTTAATTGACCCCAGCCACACCATAGTTGTGCGGGAGGCTATCAAAGTAACATGCAGTTGATTCTGTACATTTTCTCCTCTAAACTTGTTGTCCCCAGATAACTCTTCACGTTTAAGCACAAGAGATGTTGAGCTGTGGGTGTCCCAATGCTTAGGGATAGGGGAGAAACAGGGTCATGTTCACTTTTGAATGCAGAGCTACCTAATTTATACTTACTTCAGAGCATGAAGTAAGCTGGAACACAGTTATATATTTGCTGGTGGATGGTGACGCCTGAGACTTGCACTCTATGTGGGGGCCTCATGGGTAGGGTTAAGATCGTGATTTATACACTTAACCTTCAAGACTTGCTTTCATCCAAGTTTGTGATGCAGTTCTCTAACAAACAAAAAGTGCACAAAAATGTGTATGGAAGGGGAAAGTGTGCATAAAAGTGCACATATTAGTGACAAGAATATACAAAAGACATGGTATTAAGGGGAATTGCATGCAAAAATGTGTATATTGCAAGAAATGTACAGTGGTACCTTGGTTCTCAAACGCCTTGGTACTCAAACAACTTGGAACCCAAACACTGCAAAACCTTCCAGTTTGTGAAGTTTTTTTGGAAGTTGAATGTGCTCTGTTTTGAGTGTTATGCTTCTGATCTGAGTGCCACACTTCCGTTTTGAGTGTTACACTGACGTCTGTCTGTCTTTGCTATTTATTTTGCGTTTTTGTTTTTGCAGCTCTTTTTCTTTTCTTTTTGTGACTGTGTGGAACCCAGTTCAGCTACTGATTGATTGATTGTGTGACTGCAGTACATTGTTTATTGCTTTCGTTTTATGGATCAATGATCTCGTTAGATAGTAAAATTCATGTTAAATTGCTGTTTTAGGGGTTGTTTTTAAAAGTCTGGAATGGATTATCCATTTTGCATGACTTTCTATGGGAAAGTGCGCCTTGGTTTTGGAACGCTTTGGTTTTGGAAAGGACTTCCGGAACGGATAACGTTTGAGAACCAAGGTACTGCAGTACACTAGAATGCTAATTGTCTTTGTGAGAACACACACACACACACACACTGATACAGTAATGTGACCAACTGAATTTAAGATAGGGTAGAATAGAGACACCAAAACAGAAAGATTATTTCATCCTTATCCATGACACAGGGATACCTGCATTGTACGAGCCATTGCTGTAAACTGTGTGTGCAATGTACTGACATCCCTGTCCATTAAATCAAATGGGTCTACTCTGAGTAGAACTATCATTGACTACACCCCTGTGTTCTGTGATGAGTAGCTGCCTCAGGTTCAAGCTGTGAGGAAATGATCCTATTTTTGCTGGGAAAGGGACACCTTCGTGGAACTGGCTTATATACACTGACTTCCAAGATAGACCAAAAAAAAAAGTCACTGTATAAATGTAGACACCCAAAACTGACAAGTTAAAACACCCACCTTAGAAAGAAACCCACCACTGCTTTTAATGACAGAGAGTTATTTTAAGGCCTTTATCTGCCTGTCATTTTGTCATTTATAAAGCGTTATCCCCTCATAAGAGACAAGCTGATGGCATTAAAATCAACAGAATTCTAGCATTAAATAATGATTGCCAACTTTTAAAAATAGATTGTGTGTGTGTGTTTTGGCAGCTGCATATGATATAAAAACTCATATATAGCTGTTAGGATGCTCCACCGCCCCCTCCCCACTTCTTAAAACTTGCTGAACTAAGGGGAGAAAGTTACTTGCTCTCCAAGCCCTTGTTTCTGGTTCGCCTTATAGCAATCAAGGTAACCTAAAAAGAGAAATGGAAAATAAATTTGTTCTGTCTGTTTTTCGCAGTTGACTGTCCTGATCTGATGCTCCCGAACTTCCTTGCTGATGAGGACACAGGTCCCCTTTGTCTACTGTCTATTTCTCCAAGATCTGCAATGCATTTTCTGGGTGCGAAAAGTATGCGCACAAAATTATTTTTTTAAAAATAGTCTTTTTTTAAAAAAAAGAAGTGTGTACAAAATATGCATTTTATGGATAATACAGAAAAATATATATTTAAAAGTACATATTCTATATTTTATAAAATGTTTGTCCAAGGAGTTTTTGTGCATACTTTCTTTCACACAGACATATCCACACAAAATGGAGTGGAGCATGTCACTGAGGACCAGAGAAAGAGACATGAGACAACATAAAAAAGGTAGCCAGGGATCCAGTGAATGAGAGAGCCAAGGGGCCCAAACCCTGAATAATCCCATCCTCTTACAGGTAGGTAAGTGTGGAAAAGAGAGGACAGGAAAACAACAAGGGGAATACCTTTGCAGGTGAAAGGTGACGTCTGAGACTTGTACTGTGTGTGGGACTTGTTGGCAAGGTTAAGATCGTGATTTATACAGTCTTCAGGTCTTGTAAATGAGTCATATAACTGTCATCAGCTCTGCAGCACAAATAAACAATTGTATTTCAAGGTGAATTTTCATTTCCCCTGTAAATTGAAGATCAATGCAGAAATGCGACAGAAATGACTTATGAGTAGGGATGGATCAGTCTTTCAGTTTGGGTTTCTCTTAAGTTCTCATTTCCCCCTAATCTTAAATTTGGTTTATTTCAGTATAGGTTTGCAACTAAAAAAAAGTCTTCATAAACATCTGTATACATTTTAATGTGCATTTCTTCTAGCACATTCATTTTTATACCAAACTTGGCTTATTATACACATTTTTTGTTCCCAGCTTGTCCTATTACATGCATTTTTGAAGCAGATTTCTCATAACTGAATGCAGTTTTGTACGTTATATTTACTAATACATGCAATTTTGCAAGCAACTACCCCCCTCCCTTTATCTATGTTTGTACACTGTTTTCACCAATACATGCAATTTTGTATGTGCTCTTTGGTAGGAAAATTGAATCACCAAATTCAGAGAAGTGTGAATTTCAAAGAAGGGCTGTTTTCCAGCTTGCGTGTTGTTTCAGGAAGTGTGATGTACAGTGGAACCTCAGGTTACATACGCTTCAGGTTACAGACTCCACTAACCCAGAAATAGTGCTTCAGGTTAAGAACTTTGCTTCAGGATGAGAACAGAAATCGGGCTCCGGCAGCGCGGCAGCAGCAGGAAGCCCCATTAGCTAAAGTGGTGCTTCAGGTTAAGAACAGTTTCAGGTTAAGAATGGACCTCCGGAACGAATTAAGTACTTAACCCGAGGTACCACTGTACACAGGTTTTCATCAAAATTGCATTGAAATGTGAGCACAGGCGCAAGCATCACAGACTGAATATAGATGTGCAGAGAAATGCTCTGTAGGTCTACTCAGTGGCAAGCCACATTGAGTTCAACAGGACTTACCCCCAAATAAGTATATGGCAGCCTGATTCGTCCATGCTACACTATAGAGCCACTGTGGTGCAGTGGTTAGAGTGTTGGAATAGGACCTGGGTGACCAGGGTTCAAATCCTCTCTCAGCCACATGAAGCTCACTGGGTGACCTTGGGTCAGTTGCTGCTGTTAAGCCTAACCTACCACACAGGGCTTTGATACATAATCCTACAGAGTAAATGCATGAAACAATTAAAACCTATATCAAGAATCTAATATCAAAATTTCTACATCATAGGGTGTCAGGGCTTCAGAAATTCTATTCCTTCCCTAGTGACAGCAAGAAGCAGAGAAAAAACAAGATAAAGTCCCTTTTAATGAGTTTGTTCATCCATAATAGCGAGAGACAAAAGAACGCAGAATGCCATAATAATGGCATTGCTCCAACTGAACTCCTCCCTCCTTCCTAGCAGCAGCATCTCCCCTTACGGTGGCTGCTCTTGGTCAATTGTCTCTGAGTCCTTTGTTCCTGCACCCTTAACAAATGCTGAGTTCTGGGAGAAGGGGGGTCAGAAATACTCACCAGTGACAACATGTCAGCTGGCTGATCTGCCTTTCCTCCCCCCCCCTGCTAAAACCTCCCAACTCTTCTGTTTGTCTGCCTCTGAGCTGTGACCCTCCTCAAACCCGTGCTGTAAGTCAATGCTGCATTCCTCTTCTTCTGCAACGTCAGAAGAACGGGGGGGGGGGGGAGTGATCTCCACCATTCCTCCTCCTCCATCTCGTCCCCTGGAGTCCAATCCCTGACAGAGGGGTTAAATGAGGAGGAGGGAAAACCACATACGCCACCATGAACTCCTTGGCAAAAAAAGGTCTGATATGAATGTAATAGCAGTAGCAGCAGCAGCAGCAACACCACGAGACTCTTAATCTCAGAGTCCCACATCGGGCCAAAGATTCCTGCATTACAGCAGGATGGATTAGATGCATAGCTGTCAACTTTTCCCTTTTTGTAAGGGAAATTCCCTTTTTCCGAATAGGATTCCTTGCAAGAAAAGGGAAAAGTTGACAGCTATGACTAGATGACCCTTGCGGTCCCTTCCAACTCTACAGTTCTGTGCTTCTATTATTCTATTTGATGATCATCATCATCATTTAGGTATACTTTGTTGTGATGTAGACTCATCACTATTACATACAGGTTGTAGAGCGTCTCACAAGTTGCTGTTGGCTCAAAGGGCAGAGATGCCCCTTCTTCACTCAGCGCCAACCAGGAGAGAATGAAACTGCCTTCCCTGCTTGCCAAAGGACCCCGTTTTTTATTCCAAGCAGGCAAGCAAAAAGCACTGCTCCTCTGTCATGGCTTGACAGTTATAGACTAGCTCTGCACCTTATTAAAGATAAAGGCTTGCTTGGGCTCTCTTTTTTGTCCATCTCCTGTCCACAGTCCAGCATTTATTATGAGGAAATAGGAGATTAATAACATCTCCTCGACTTGGAGAGAATGCTATGTCAGTTATTTCATCAACATAATCAAATAAGGGTGTAGGATACTCCAGAACATACTGCATGGACAATATCCACCAGGTAATTCTATTTTTACTGAATGAACATCCATCTGGCTTCCCTTTTCTCTCTCTAGTGCCATGCTAGACACATGAGAAAACCAGTTTAAGCAGATACCAGGGCACCTTTTTGTTAACAATGAAGAAACATAAAAGATTACACAGAAGGAAAAATACGCTTCCTTTATAGTCTGGCTACATTCCCCTTAAAGCAGCCTTTCTCAACCTTGGGTCCCCAGATGTTGTTGAACTACACCTCCCATCATCCCTAGCTAGCAAGGCCAGAGCTCAGGCTTAAAGCATCCATGTCCTGACCTTCTTCTGATTTAAGCCTACTTGGTCAAAAATCCTAGAAGCCATAAAAAAGGTACCTGCAGTGTTCTTTCTTTTCTCTCTCACTCTCCAAAAGATGTGTTGAAACATAAATATAACTCTATTGCTACAGGGATATCACTAGGCAACGAATTGCAGGAGCATTAATTCTCTCTCTCAAAAGTTTTACATCTAGAGGAAACCAAGTGCTTAATTCTTTTCTGGTCTCTTTGTTTTACTGTTGAGAAAGTGCTTGAGTAATAGTGCAGGCTCGTTATTCCTTTGAAGTGGGCAAGAAGCAGAGAGACTCCAGTGAATTATCACCTCATTTGTTCAAGCCTTCATGGCTGGGTGTGTGTGGGGGGGGAACAGTCTAAATTTACAACCTGGATGCTCAGTGTGATCCCTCCAACTCTCTGTATCTCCTATACTAAAGGTTTTAATGCTATGAGTGGGCTAAGGATTGACAGGTAAGTCTAATTCCAGCTCAGGACAATTTGTTTGTCCCATCCTGTTTCTGCATTTCATCTGGATGAAAATGTGCATTTAAATAATATACTTATCACAAAAGATATATTTACATATATATACAAGCCTTTTATCTCAATTTACACATTTTAAAATTTGGTCTCTCCCAAAATATGCACTTTGGGATGCATTTTTGAGCCAAGAACTATAGAGTAACATTCAGAGAAGTGCAAAATCTGAAGGACCATTCCCTTCCATGCCATGTGTTAGTCCAGGAGCTATAAATTTGGACAATATACGTAAAATATGGAGTGAACACAATTGTCCCCCATCTGTAGTTATTATATAGGAGATGATGAAATGGTAGTGAATATGACAAACAATATTATTTTTATTACTGATTCATTCATCGACTGCTAAACAACTGTCTTATGTAGATCCATTTATCCAGCTGGGAAAACCATTATTCTTATTCTTATTCGCCACCCATCTGACTGGGTTGTCCCACCCACTCTGGGCAGCTTCCAACAAATTAAAACACAGTAAGACACCAAACATTATAAACTTCACTATACAGAACAAAACTATATTCACTTGGTTCTAGAAAGTGCAGATAATGGGTGCTTGTCATATCTTGGGAGGAAGGCTATTCCACAGAACAGGGGCAGCCACACTAAAAACTTTGCTCTGAGTTACTGTGAGGTGGGCTTCTAAGATCTTTGGATCTAGCAGGAGAAACTCTCCTGCAGGTCACTGGGTGAATAAGGGATAAGACAGTCACTCAGCTAACCTGGGCCTGAGCTGCATAGGATCTTATATGTCAGTACCAACACATTGAACCTGGCCCAGGAGCAGATCAGCAGCCAGAGCAAATCCTGCAAGCAAGTTGGTATGAGCTCGCCCCACAAGCAAACTAGCCATCACATTCTGCAGCAGCTGCAGCCTCAAGACCTACTCCAGGCGTGCTCCCACACAGAGCACAACCTTCTGGAACTGTCCCTGAAGATAAGACTGGAGGAACTTCTGGTGGCTCCAATTCCTATCTTCTGTAGGCAATCCTGGAGGATACTGTGGTCAACAGTAAGAGCAACACGGTCACATTCCCCCATCCCTCTCCCAATAGAGGTACTCCAAGGCAGGTTCAGTTCCAAACATGGGTCTGAACCTAAATTGAAATGAGTTTAGGTAATTAGTTACAGATAGGTAGCCGTGTTGGTCTGCCATAGTCAAAACAAAAAAATTCCTTCCAGTAGCACCTTAAAGACCAACTAAGTTAGTTCTTGGTATGAGCTTTCGTGTGCATGCACACTTCTTCAGATACACTGAAACAGAAGTTGCCAGTCCCTCCAGGAATGTCTGTAGCTCTGTCACCATGACCCTCTCCAGTATGTTTCCCCTAAAGGGGGCCATTGCAACTGGTGGTGGTTGTTAAATACCATTGGGTCAAGGGTGGGGTTTTTTTTTTAGGAGTGATCACACTGTTGCCTCCTTCATGGCAAACAGCACCATCCCCTCAAGCATTCAACACACCCTAAATCCACCCAGACACGCTGGTAACTTGGAGTGTACAGTATATGCTTATATAATATGTAATTAATATTATAGTATAATGATGTGTATAATCACACATATAATAATGCATATATGTGGGAAGTGTTTTTACTTTTGGCAGAATGTGGGAAAGGATTCACTCATCATCAAGTTTAAGGCATGAGATATGAATTGGGGGTGGGGAAATCAATGTGGATAAACTCAACATGGAGATTTTCATAAAATTAAACCCCCAGGCTCCCTGTTGCCTGACCTGGTGGCTTTCAGTGCACAAGGAAGTTTGTTTATAATGAAGGGAGCACTCACATATTCCCCACTACCTCCAATTAACTGATGTTGTGTGATCCATACATCACATGACTTGGCTGACAGCTACACGTTGTAGCTTGTCTCTCTCTCTCACCCACCTGCACTTTGGCAAACCCCACTTTACAACAACAGCTCTTTTTTTTTTTTTTAAAAAGGAGATCACTTGGTCCATGCATGTTTGCCCAAAGGTCATCCATCTATAAATGCCAATAACAAGGCACGTTGACTGGAGAGCTGGAACTGCCAAGAAACATCAATCCGATGGAGGTCACCTCCTCCTTGCTCATCAATCCAAGACTCCTGCACACTTAGCTGCTGGTCCAGCAAATTCCTTTCACTGGCTTATTGGTAAACAAGCTCTCTTGGATTTGTGTGGCTTGCTTTGAGTGTGCAGACAGAGGCAATCAAGAAACAGTTTTCCTAGTATTGTGTGCATTATATTCACAGAAATCATGATTCAGGATAAGGATAACAAGGGAGGGAGGAATACGGGGCTCTCACTCCACACACCCTGAAAACAGAAATAGTCAAAAGACAGGTTATGCTATGGCTGTTGAGTCATTGTTAGGATGCAATGTGTTGTAGCCTGGCAGCTAGGAATCCCAGTTCAAGATGGGCCGGCAGCACTGCTAAACCCTCTGTGCAGTCTTAGGAATGGGGCATTTGTAAAGGATGAGGGATTCAATCAGTTAAACATTGCAGGCTCTCTTTACCCCCACTTTCGGATGGTGCCTATTCTGCCTACAACAGCAAAGCAACATAGGGTGAGAATGGTAGAGCTTCAATAAGCTACTACCTCCACCGTCTGCAAATACATCTTCCCCAAACCACAATGCATCAGAGACTGTTTGCTGTTCTTGTTCAGCTCCTGATTGTATTGGCTCACCCTTTCTTACATTGAACAAGCCTCTTACATATGCCCATATTTCATTTTATGCCCGAATTGGACACCCACTATCAGTGGCACCAACTTCAATGAAATATTGAGGGGCTTGACACTCTGACCCTCCCACTGGAAGGTCACCCTGGGAGAAAGGGAGGTGGGTGGGTGATCAGGCCCATAACCAGTGCTGTCACACAGAAGCGGGCACTCAACCTCAATTTACCCTCAACCAGCTCCTTAAAACCAGCCCAGAAGGTGACCCTGTGTATTTAGCTGCCTCCTCTTCCTTAGCCTCTGGGATGCCAACAGGGAGGAGGGAGGCAGGGAAGAGCAGGGAGGAGGGAGGCGGATGAAGACAAAGCTAGAATTACTTGGCTCTGCCTGCTGTTAGCTCTAGCTCCACCTACTGTTGGGCCTCCTGGACTTCTGCTCAACAAGTTGCAATGAGCATCAGCCATCTCTGATGACACCTGTATTGGGGGATGTGCCTTGCATGAGTCTTCTAGAAGAAACAGTGGTGATCCTACTACCCTATGCTAGATTACTCAATAGGCAGGCTAAGCACATGCTTAGGACACCAACAAAGCAGGGACACACAAACAAAATGGTGGGGGGATGGGGGGGAGTTGATAATTTGTTTTTGTTTTTGTTTAAATGCCATTGAAGTAGTAATTGGAGGGAAACTAGAACTTTGTTAGATTTTCTAATACTCCATTTCACTCCCCCCCCCTTTCTGTTCTCTTTTTATTACTTATCCCCAATTAAACCAGGGGGTGTCCTACTAACATAGATTGAAGTAATGTGAGGAAATGAGATCCTATCATGTGTTGCACATGACATAAATGCATGTACATTTCAGCATACATGTAAGTTTCATATGATTCAATAAAACTTTATTTTATGGTTCAGTATTTGGAATTACACATGGCGGGGGCACCACAATCTTTTCAGAGCTTAGGGCCTCTAAAGTTCTTAATCTGACCCTGCTATTATTTCTCTAGGATTGTTTCTACTGCAGTGTGAGTGATCATAACCTTTGAATGTCCCTCTTCATGGATGATAGTCTTTTGCTGCTTAGCTGACATAAAGATTTCCACATTTCAAGAATACTTTGCTCTTGAACAGTATATGAAAATTAAGGAGAGGGGGGCTGCTCTCGACTGTGCCCCCAAAAGATGCAAGGTATGAGTCTTATTGTACAAAATCAATGATCTGTCATTGATGCAGAAAGATCATTACTCTCATTTGGGGTGAAATAAACGAAATGAAAATGTATTAGTATTCCATACAGTGACACACACGCCAACCCTTTTTCTCCATCTCTTTTTGACCTCAAGGCTTTTTTGGATAAATGTCAAGGCCCATTTCAATTAATCATGTCTACGGCAGACTAATTGTGGACAACAGGAAGGCAATTAACAGAGATCTCATTCAAATATTAATCTACGTTCAAAAAGGGCTGAAATGCAAAATAAAATAAAGGAAAATCTTACAGACGTTGTCTACAACTTGAAAACGCTGTCAAGTAAATATGTGTGGCTGGGTTAATCCGAACCTTTACAATATTGCAAGCCATGATTACCATCATTGTGGTAAGGACTGGAGATGGTGAGGAAGCATCCATTTTAAATGGATTTATACACAAAATTTGGGGGTTCTTACCTTATGGAGCTCAGTTTGCATCAGACTACGTCTTGCACCAAGCACTCATTCACATCCATGTGCTGCTCTTCTTTTAAAAGCCCAATTAATTATATGCAGAATAATGCACAATATTATGCAAATTAATATGGATAAAAGAGCCATGCCCCACTTGGTGCTATATTTCTGCAGCATAATTTTACAAGCATTAACACATAAACATGTTTACACAGTTATACGCATTGGTGCATGTATCTTTTGATGTGCTCATTGCTTTAGGAAACCAGGAGTGTCTGTGTATGTAGCATTATACATATAATAATGTGCATAATAATGCATATAAAATGTACAACATATGCAAGAATTTTTCATAGTTTTAGCAAGACTGGTGTGGCGGGAGGGGGGGAGACCTCACTTCTCATCAAGAGCTATGGGTGATATGAGAATCAGAATAAATCCATGAGGATGAGTTCATCACTGATATTTTCAGAACATCCCAAACTCAAATCTATGTCTGGGCAGTCATCATGACTATTAACCTTAGGCCTGTAGGCCAAATATTGCCCTCAGAGCACTCTCCAAGCCATGTCTTTGGCTGCACACAGCACTTAGCCCACTTGTGATGCCTAGCAGCTGGTTATCCAAATCACACTGCCTCTAACACTGGAGACAGAATATAGCCATAGTCGTTGGGAGCCATTGATAACCTTGTCCTTCATGAATTTATATTGTCCTCTTTTAAAGCCATCCAAGTCAGTAGTAGGGATGGACAAATCTGTTAAACATCAGATCTCATTTTTCTCCAGTCTTAAATTCAGTTCTCTCTGCAGATTGGGGGAAAAAATCACCATGAAAATCCACCATCATTTTAGTGTGAATTTTCCTAATACAGTGGTACCTCGGGTTAAGTACTTAATTTGTTCCGGAGGCCCATTCCGGAGGCCCTGAAACTGTTCTTAATCTGAAGCACCACTTTAGCTAATGGGGCCTCCTGCTGCTGCTGCACTGCTGCGCCCCGATTTCTGTTCTCATCCTGAAGCAAAGTTCTTAACCCGAGGTACTATTTCTGGGTTAACGGAGTCTGTAACCTGAAGCGTATGTAACCTGAAGTGTATGTAACCCGAGGTACCACTGTATGCACATATTTTTTGGACAGTTTTTGACAATTGCACCTTTTCTGCAAGCGATTTCCCCAATGTAAAGTGCATTTATGTGTGTTATTTTCACAAATATATGCATTTTGTAATGCACATTTTTACCCCACTATATGGGTTTTGGCTGGATAACTACACTGCAAAATTTGGCGAGGTGCAAACTTCAAAGATTGGCTGCGTTTCGGTTTGCACATTGTTTACAAAAGTGTGAATTGGGTGAGTTCACTTTCACATGCAAACTGAAAACAATTTCTACCCCATCACTAGTTGTCGGCCACCATTGCAGCTTGTGGGAGTGAATCATACGGTTTTAACCATACGCTGTGTGAAAAACAACAACCCTTTCTCTTGTCCAGCCATCAGCTTAAATAAACAGGAAGAGAAAATGCTGGTAAAAATAAGAAATGTGGTTAAAAAGGCTTTAGCCACAATCCAGTGCAGAAAGAGAATTTAAAAGCTGAACGCAGGGAGATCAGATATAGTCTAGCACACACATGTCTTTTTTATGCATAACACTTTTAGAAGTTCTTGGACAGTTGTGCTAGTTCTAATCAGGCCCTTGGGCAAATATCCAGCAACCCTCGCAGGAATAAACTATTCTCACTTCAAACAATTGTTACAGTTTGAATCCAATTGACTCTAGACAACAGAAGTGAGATAATCAGCATATTAAAGCCAACACTATAACCATATGTTAATTATGTAAATGATTCATTTTAATCAGCTAGAACCATGTAAAGAGTTACTAGGAATGCAAATGCAGGGAGTTATTAAAAATCTCATTATTATTCATCTTAGTTCCATGCGTGAATGTATCCATCCAAACAGATGAATTAATAGTTAGATGAAAGATGAAAGAGCTGGAGGGGGAAATCTGTGGGATACCATCTGTCTTGCTTTGTATCCCTCCAAGGCCTTAAGGAACACTGCAGTGGTTACACGGAGAAAAGCCTCAGAGCAGGGACAGAGGCTGGCTGTGCAAGACTGCAGCTTCTGACCGTCACTGCTCGGAAGAACCTAAATTAGCAATTAAAACTGATTCATATGCTGAGACATCTGATTCTGTTAGAGAGTACATATCTGTGTGCACCCTGGGCTCAGCCTCCCGGCCCAGGAAAAGCAAGGAAACTTCCCTGATGAAATCGACCATGCCTTTACTTTAGCAAGAAGGTAGAGCATGGGTAAGCAAACTAAGGCCCGGGGGCCGGATCTGGCCCAATCGCCTTCTAAATCTGGCCCGCAGACGGTCCAGGAATCAGTGTGTTTTTACATGAGTAGAATGTGTCTTTTTATTTAAAATGCATCTCTGGGTTATTTGTGGGGCTTGGGAATTCGTTCATTCCCCCCCCCCCCCAATATGGTCTGGCCCCCCACAAGGTCTAAGGACTAAGGGATTTAGCTCCACTGCTCGGTGGCAGTGGAGGAGGTTCTTGGTAGGGAATTTCATAATTTGGGACAAAAAAAGGCCCTTTCATGCATCCCAGCCAGCAGCATATCTGCCACTGGTGGAACACAGTGTGTGGGGTCCCTTGCTATGGAAGGGTCATCACCAATGGTAGAATACCCTACCCCATGACCTCACCCACTACCAACAGGATGCTGGCATCAAGGAAATGTGGCCCTTGCTCTGCAAATCTTTCTCCTGTACACACACCTGACCAAATCTGAACACCTCCCTGCTTAGATAAGCATCCAAGGAACGTCAAAGAAAGCTAAAAGAAGTAACTACTGTGGTGACTATGGTTCACATATCTCTAAACATTTAAGATCTCTGCATCCCAGTTTGGGCACTGAATCAGAAACAGGTGATCAAAAGAGAGGACTCTATCTGACACAAGGTTTTCTCGTGGCCACAGAAGAGACACATGAGCCCTCTGCAGCTCTGTGCCTAACTGATCTGTGCTGAATTGTTTTAACAGATAGATAGATAGATGATAGACATGTAAATTGTTTTATATATGTTAAAAGGTAAAGGTAAAGGGGCCCCTGACCATTAGGTCCAGTCGTGGCCGACTCTGGGGTTGTGGCACTCATCTCACTTTATTGGCTGAGGGAGCCGGCGTACAGCTTCCGGGTCATGTGGCCAGCATGACTAAGCCGCTTCTGGCAAACCAGAGCAGCGTACGGAAACACCGTTTACCTTCCTGCCGGAGCGGTACCTATTTATCTACTTGCACTTTGACGTGCTTTCGAACTGCTAGGTTGGCAGGAGCAGGGACCGAGCAACAGGAGCTCACCCTGTCACGGGGATTCAAACCGCCGACCTTCTGATCGGCAAGTCCTAGGCTATGTGGTTTAACCCACAGTGCCACCCGCGTCCCATATATGTTATATATGTTATACATTATAAATTGCTTTGGGAGACCTCATGGGAAATGATCAATAAATTATTATTACTACTTATTGAATCTCTGTACTGCCCTTCATCTGAGGATCACAGGGCAGTTTTACAATATAAATATACACAAACATTGCATAACATAGCAACAAACAAAAACAATAAACCCCTCACACAGTTTAAAAGGCCATTGATTGTTTAGGCATCCAAAGTTATGGAAGAAGAGGAATGTAATTGCCTTGCTCCTAAAGTTATGTAACAGGTGCCAAGTGAGTCTATCTGGGGACAGCATTCCACAAATGGGGAGCCACCACAGAAAAGGCCCATTCTCGTGTTGCTACCCTCTGGACCTCTTGGGGAAGAGGCACAGGAAGAAGGGCCTCAGATGAGGATTGCAGGGTTTGGGCCGGTTCGTATGGGGAGAGGTGGTCCTTGAGGTACTGTGGTCCTGAGCCATTTAAGGCTTTATAGGTCAAAACCAGCACTTTGAATTGAGCCCGGAAATTAACTGGCAGCGAGTGCACACAGGGCAAGACTGGCATTGTGTGCTCAAACCATATTGCCCCAGTAAGCAACCTGGATGCTGAATTCTCCACCAGCTAAAATTTCCAAACTGTTTTCAGAGGCAGCCCCACATATAACACTTTGCAGCAATCCAACCTAGTAATCTAAATAAATAAATGAATAATCTACACATGAGCTTCACATATATCAGAAAAGATTTCCTGGTGGCACAAGAAGGAACTTCCTCTCCACTGGAAGAGTGGCACTTACATTATCCCAGGCAGTGCAGGATTCCAAACAAAAGTAAATTAAGCAATTATAGTATTCCACTTACCAGACCATGTACAAAAACCACCATTTAAATATTCCCTTTATTATACCATATATTTATATGCGGTTGTATTTCCAACCAGAGAGAAAGGAATTTAGTTTTTTTTGTTTTGTGTAAATAAAACATGTTACACAAACATGTTTAACTCCCCGCTCCCTCTACACACCATTTACAGAATTGTTACCAAGCTTTCTTCTTTAGATTCTTCTTTTGACTTTCATGTTTGCTTGCCTTATGTACCCAATGCAGCTTCAGTTAAATGATTGTATTTTCTCCCCCTGTCTCTAATCCTTTTATATGGGTCTCAACCCCTGCTTACTCTTGCATGCCTTTGTAGTTTGTATAATTGGGTCTTTGCACCATCTTAACAGGGTTTAGCACCATACAGAGCTTGTCAAAATGAAGCAGAATGGAGATCAACCTATCAGGGGACATAATAAACAACCAAGCACATCCTCCTGCGGTAGACAGATATTATATAGAAAGAGCTGCTTGTTATTTTGAGACCTTAAAGTTATATGGGCAGATTCTGACAGATATGGACTGGGAAATAGCTGACTGCAGAGGCAGCCAGGCAGCCATCTGGTGCCCTCTAGTTGTTGTTGTACTGCAGTTCCCATAATCTTGTACCACTGGCCTTGATGGTTGGGAGCAGATGGGCATTCTGGTTCAGAAACATCTGGAGGGCACCATGTTGGCTACCTCTGATCTTATTTATTTGCTCATTGTGTTTATATCTCACATTCCCTCCAAGGAGCTCAAGGTGGCATAGAGACTTCTTCCCCTCCTCGTAATTATTATTATTATTATTATTATTATTATTATTATTATTATTACCCCACCCAGACAGTCTGGGCGGCTTCCAACAAAAGATTAAAAATACATTAAAACATCAGTCATTAAAAACTTCCCTAAACAGCATCCCTGTCCTGTGAGCTTGGTCAGGCTGAGAGATTGAGACTGGCCCTAGGTCACACAGTCTCTGTGGAGGTGGGATTTGAATCCTGGCCTTTTAGGTCCTAGTCTGATCATTACACCACGCTGGCATACTACAACGTCTACTGTAAAAAGGCCCTCTACTTTGCTCCCTGAAGCTAAGTCAATCTGGTTCTTGCTATTTAAAAAAAAATACTTGACAAGTATGTGTATAGTAAGGCTTTAAAGGCAATGAGACAGATTCATGGAGGAATGTCTCCAACATTTATCAGATGAAAATAGGGACATCCTTCAAAAAGGGCAAACTAGAGTCTGGGATCAAATCAGAAACCAGGACAGCTTCTGTAATTCTGGAACTGCCCCTGTGAAATCAGGACATTTGGAAGGTCTGCTATCAGTGACAACTAGCCAGGATGGTTATGTTCTGCCTCCACTGTCAGGAGGCAATATGCATTTGAATATCAGTTACAGTGGTACTTCGGGTTACATACGCTTCAGGTTACAGACTCCACTAACCTAGAAATAGTACCTTGGGTTAAGAACTTTGCTTCAGGATGAGAACAGAAATCATGCTCTGGTGGCACGGAAGCAGGAGGCCCCATTAGCTAAAGTGGTGCTTCAGGTTAAGAACAGTTTCAGGTTAAGAACGGACCTCCAGAACAAATTAAGTACTTAACCCGAGGTACCACTGTACTGGAAACTGCAGGAGAGGAGAATGCTGGTTCCACATGCTGGCTTATAATAGGTATCTGGTTGGTTCTGTGAGATCATAAGAACATAAAAAGAGCCTGATGAGTTAAGGAAATGGCCCATCTAGCCCAGCGTCCTGTTCTCACAGTGGCCAACCAGATGCCCCAAGGGAAGCCTGCAAGCTGGGTATGAGTATAAGAGCACTCTGCCCGCCTGTGTTTCCCAGCAACTGCTCTTCAGAGATGTAATGCCTCTGACAGTGGAGGCAGAATACAGCCATCATGGCTAATGGCCATTGATCAGGACACTGGATTAGGTGGCTTTTGGACCTCATCCAGCAGGGATCTTATTATGCTTTCATAAATACAAATGGCCACTTTATTGTTTCTCAAAAGGACCTTAAAGCTTCTATTGACTGGAAGGCTGACACAAAGATCTACATTTATCAAGAAAGAGGTTGTGAAGATCACTAAAAAACTTGCATTAAAAACAAAAGGGGGAAACAGCTCAATGTGTGCACTGATATGAGACACCATTAATTTGTTCTAGAAAGGCCTGTGCAAATTTAGATTATGGTGAAGTGGAATTTGACAGGTTTGTGACTATTGAATGAGGCTCTTCAGCATGGTTTCAGTGAGTAAAAAAGAAGAATGATTTAAGAACATCTAGGTTTATTAAATAAATAAAAGGGGTTGGAATGAAAGCATAATGTAGTATAAAACTTAGGATGCAAAGGCACCTGCCATGTTTATTGTTCGTGAGAACATATGATAACTCGTTTCAGGCACAGACCAAAGGTCCATCTGGTCAAGCTGTCTAGATGCTGGAAAGATCCCTCTGGGCTTATTTAGACAATTATGGGGGAAAAAATGTGTATTTTTCTTTGTAAGCTGCTTTGAGGTTTTCTGAAATAAGTAAATAAATTACTGGTTTTAATTTTCTGAAATAAGGAAGTAAATTACTGGTTTTAATTTTAAGTCTTCATGTGTTTTTATGTTGCAAACAGTTTTCATTTTTGTGACATTGCAGTATATTTTTCTGACAAATAAAATATAAACAAATATTTAGATCAAGGATAGGCCGAAAGTAGATCAAGATTTCCTGGCGGATCTCTCGGTTATTCACAACAGATTGACAAAGATGTCTAGCTCTCAAATGTTTACAGATTGCAACAGAAAGGTGCCTCCCATCATCTAAATTTAGCTGCAGCGACTAAGAAAGCTTGTAGTAAACAGAAATGGACCTTAGCATGAAAGGACTGTGATGTCTGATCAATTCTGGCCATGAGGACAAATTCCTAGCTCATAGACACCCTGTCCATTCACTCTAAACTGTATATACAGTGGTACCTCGGGTTACATACGCTTCAGGTTACATACACTTCAGGTTACAGACTCCACTAACCCAGAAATAGTGCTTCAGGTTAAGAACTTTGCTTCAGGATGAGAACAGAAATTGTGCTCCGGCGGCGCGGCAGCAGCAGGAGGCCCCATTAGCTAAAGTGGTGCTTCAGGTTAAGAACAGTTTCAGGTTAAGTACGGACCTCCGGAATGAATTAAGTACTTAACCCGAGGTACCACTGTATACCACATCTGGTTCTGGTTTGTAGATGTTAGAGTTGTAGTAAAATAGAAGTAATTCTGACAAGCCTGAACTCTGTCCCTGGCATAGAGAGTCAGTATGGTATAGGTTAGAGTTGGACTAAGACCTGGGAGACTGGGGTTCAAATACCCAGACAGCCATGAAGCCCATAGGCTGACCTTTGGCTAGTCACTATATCTCAGCCTAACCTACTTCCCAGAGTTGTTGTGTAGTGACTGGGGGAAGATATGTGCTGTCTTGAGTTTATTGTAGAAAATGAGGGCTGTAATAGATAATAATAAATAAATTATAATTAATTTTATTACTATTTTCCTGCCACACCCTCTCAATTCTATGCCACACCATCAGTGTCTCCTGGCTTCGGTTCCTTTCTGAATGGGCAATCGCCCCTCCTGCAAATCAGGAGTCATGCAATGTACATATGATATCACAATGCCATGTAGCCCATCAAGTTTAGCTTTGGGGGTGACAAAACTCAGAGCAAGCCAAGGCAGATTGAAAAGAACAATGCAATGCAACTGCTTGTGTGAACTCCTCCCCTCTACACCACAACATACCTATTTGTAAAATGCCAAAAGGTGAGGAGTTATCCAAAACATTGGTAAAGGAACACACCCTGCAATAGCCAACACTCATCTCTAATATCAGGAGCACCACGAAACCCAGCCTTGCTGAGAAATTCCTCTAGCCTTTCAAGTATCAAGTATTTATTACCCTTTGGAGTGTTTCATCTGTTTTTCTGGTTCCTGCTGACATTTATATCTTGCCAAGATGTTTATGGTTGCAAAGAAATACAAAATAACTCATAATCCCCTTACAAACCTTAAAAAGCAGTCCGTCATGTTGCTGCAAGCATGCCGTATATTCTGAGCATATAAATATGCATGCTCCTCTCCCCCCGCCCCACCGCCAAGATCTCCCAAGAATATATTACGTGAGGAGTTTCAAATCTATAATGTATAGGGCTGACTAAAAAAATCTGTACTGTATAGATCAAATCTATTGTGACATCTCTCGCACAGTGAAAATACATGACCCAGCTTCAGTTACACGAGAGAGGGAGTTTTCATGAGGATATTACCCAGGGAAGGATCTTCTCCTATTCCATCTCCACATTTACCAAAGGACATGGAGGATTGTTATCAACTGTCACAGGCAGAGAGAGAGAGAGAGAGAGAAGCCTAAGCAATATCATAATAAGAACATGGGAAGACAAGGAGAAGCACATTGGATCACACACAAGGTTCCTCAAGTCTAGTACAGTGGTACCTCGGGTTAAGAACTTAATTTGTTTTGGAGGTCCGTTCTTAACCTGAAACTGTTCTTAACCTGAGCTTTAGCTAATGGGGCCTCCTGCTGCTGCCAAGCAATTTCTGTTCTCATCCTGAAGCAAAGTTCTTAACCCGAGGTACTATTTCTGGGTTAGCGGAGTCTGTAACCTGAAGCGTCTGTAACCCAAGGTACCACTGTATTTTGCTTCCAGCAGAGGATAGCCATTGGTCTGCAACTGGGATGGTCAACAGGTTTCCTCCAGGTGGACTATGTGGCCTTAAAAGGACCCTCCTCCAACTCTATGGTTTTATAAAGAATAATCTGAGCAGGGAATGCTTTTTTCTCCTATAGCAAAGAATTGTTCAATTGCCTGATGGACTGATCTGCCTTTGTTAACTTTGAGGGGAAAAGGCAGGGTGTCCAGACAACCAAACACAATGCTTTTTTCCCTGTTGCCTTGTTGTGTGGCTGTTTATTTTCTTTTATTTGTACTGGCACAACCTTTTATGCCCCAGACAAAATGGAGTTATAGCCCATCTGCAAAGAAAGGACCACATAATCCCAAAGCAAAGCAAAACTTAACAAATACACATGCATACACAGAAGAGTGTTTAAAAGGGTTTACGGCTGCCAGGGCAGGAGGAGTGCCACCTGCTTTCCAGTCCATGGTTATTGTTGTTATTTAAACAGGAACTTTTGTCAAAAAGGACAAGCACATTAATCACCTGTCACTGCAGACAGAATTCACCTATGGGTCATCAGGGCTGCTTATATATCTTATTATTTAATAATGTTTACTGCTGCAATGATGGGCCCTAGACAGCTTAGAGAACCAGGAGGGTGGAGGGCATGGGGTTTAGTTCCCACGGCCAAGACCCAAGTGGAAGGCTTGCACCTCAATGAAAGGTTGCAGGCTTGATCCCTGGCATCTCCCAGCAGGGCTGGGAGAGTCTCCTGCCTGACACTCTGGAGATCTTCTTCTCTTATTCCGAATAGGATTCCTCGCAAGAAAAGGGGAAAGTTGACAGCTATGCTGGAGAGTCACTGCCAGTTGTGCAAACAATACTGAGTGAGATGGATCAAGAGTCTGATTCAGCATATGGGAGCTTCCTATGTCACACACACACACACACACACACACACACACACACACACACACATACGTATACAGTGGAACAAGGGAGAACCAGACAGCAGCCAGAAGCACATATAGAAGGGTAAGGAATATATGTCCTTCCAGATTTGTTGGACTACAACTCCCATCATGCTTACCATGTTGGATGCTGGGAGTTGGAGTCCAACAAGTGGAGGGACACAGGTTACCTGTCTCTGTATAATTAGATAAATGAGGCCAAGCCTGGCAAATAATTGGGGAGTGGGTTAACAATTCACAGAATGAAGAAATCCTGTATTAATGTAACTTTAAAAAATAAATATTTGGACCTGAGACAAGTAGAGCCAGGCTTTATCATGAAAGGGACAGGAGGAGTGTGACCCTGTTATTTCTGCTTGATGTCCCAGTGATCTTGGATCCCATCAACCATGGTATTCTTCTAGACCAACAAAGGACTCATCCACACTTCCACTTGTTCTATGGCTAGATAGCACGGATCCAATATGTTTTCTGCTTGTAGCGTGCTTTCTAGGCACTGGGCCAAGAGGTTTTTTTCGTTTGTCCCACCACTTTCCCTAGGAAAATTCACTGAACGAGAACAATCTTCAATCCATAGAAAAACAGATCAACATTTGTTCCAATTGAGCAGTAAACAGCAGCGGGTTTTCCTGGGCAAAAGTGGTGGGACAAGGAGAAGTGTGGACAAACCCCTTGTTGTTGGGTATCAGAGGCACTGCATCACAGTGGTTCCATTTGCATCTTCAGGGTCATGTTCCAAGCGTAGCAATGGGTGAGTGCCATCTTATTCATGTCTACTCAGAAGCATCCAGCTATCTGTCCTCTCAATCCCTCATGGCAAATTTAATGCCCTTAAAGAGGCAGTGTCACAGTCACTTGTAAAGAAGCCCACCTTGAACCCAATGGGGAGGTGATTATGGGGTGGTGGTGCACTATAAACATTCTTGGAAGATGCCAGTTACATTAACCCATTCTAACCCTTGTCCGTGGTCACCCTAATGGATTATCTTTATAGAGATATGTGACTCTGTGAGATTGGTAATGGAGACACTGTTTTGTGGTGCTTCCACTCCTATCTCCAGGACCAGCTACAGAGAGAAGCACAGCAGAATTCCTCTTCCTCCCCACTCCCCAACATTTATGCTTTGGGGTTCTGCAGAGCACAACTCTTATCTCCAGTGCTACCCATTTAACATTTTTATGGAGCCATTGAGTGTGTTTTCCTTCATTTGAATATTTTAATGTTTTATTATGGTGGTATTTCTCTTTATAAATAAAAAGTAGCATAGAAATATTTAAAAATGAATAATGAATACAGCTGCCTAGATTGTTTTAGGGGGTGCTAAAGGGCTAACCTTTCAACAGGCTTCTTTATGTCAGGCTCATATATTTACATGTGATTTTTTTTTTTCCTTCAGAGAGCTGCACCTTTGGAAAGAGTCTTGTACCAGCAAGGAGTAGAAAGGCACCTTCTGCACTAACCAGCCAATTAATCCTGAGGTAGTGTGGGAACTCACCTACTTTCCAAGAGAACTGTGGAACTAACAAGACTGTGGCAGAATAGTTGGCTATGCAGCCTTCTCAGAAATTTCACCCGAAGCGAAAGTCATAGCAAATGTAGGGTTCCCTCTCCTGGAGAAGCACCTGAGAAAGACCCCCCCCCCAAATCCCATAAGACTAATGGAATTTTTAAATGTTGTTGTTGTTGTTGTCGTTGTTAATGTCTGCTCTCTTTCATCATATTTTGCTTCAGGTAAAATTAGGAACTCAGTTTGGAGGTTTCTCTCTCAGGCAAAAAACTTAGGTTAATTTTTGGAAGTTCCTAATATGTTATTGTGAACCATCCTTGCAATGTGTTTGTAGAGTAGGGTTACTCATCTTAAAAGGGGGGGGGGGATCTGAGCAGTAGAGAGCTTTTAGTGTGATGAAAAGCATTCCGAGAGGAAATTCACGCAAACCCTAGTTGGAACTTCAGACTGATGGTCTATCTAGTGCAGCATCCCTTCTACTGACAGAAATCACCCATGATCCTCTGGGAAATTCACAAAGAGGGCATGTCAAACACATCCAGGATCAATGTTGTCGCCATCTAACACCACCACCATTTGACTGGAGTCCAGAGAGAATTCTCATATCCCATCCTAGGTCAAAATCATGGCTACTTCCTTGGCTCCTTGAGGTCCCATGGCTGCTGTCAACCAGCCTTCATCTGAAGTTTGGGAATTCAAAAATAAGAATGTTGCAAGCACCAAGGGAAAGACAGAGTGGGCATAGGATTCAACTTCAGTGTCTTTTGACCCAACATTCCCTGGAGGCACAAAGCATGAGAAACACCCAGAAAACATTCTACTGGGATCTTCCCAAGGGGCCAGACTGCTATCATTGTCAGATTCTAAGAACTACGCTACAGACACTGAAGTCTGGCCAAACCTATGGAAGCCAATGCTAACATAACTGGGTGAGGGACTTTTCACTATGAAGGCCTTTCCTAGAGAGGCTAGGGATATACCCCTACTTTATTTAAAGCTGCTTTCACTAACTGAGTGCACAGCTGGATTACAACTGCATAGCTGTAATTTGACTTATCATCTGACAAGGTTCCCAGATTCCTGCTCCCATTATTTATTTATTAAATCACAATTATACAAAATACAAAACTGTGGACTAAGTGGATCCTGACGGCCAATGCCATTGGATAGCTCTGTTGGGTTCTAGAACTGCTTGTGGCTTCAGACTGCAGTGTCGTGCCTCCGCCATGGGCGCTCTCGACCGCTTCTCCCCCCGCCTTTTGGCAGTGTTTTCGGGGGGTGGCAGGAGAATTGCGCCTTTGCTGGTCCCCCCAACGCCCCGCTGTCCCTCGTGGGGCTTTCTGGGGTGTGTGTGTGCTTAGCCCTGGCACTCTCCCCTCTTTCCCTGTAAGCTCCTGAGTCAATTGCTTTTTTCAGCGCAATCGGATCCACACCGCCATTTCTGCACAGCAGGAAACAGGAAGTCAATTTTCTTGTTTTTAATGCCACTCCACAATGCACAGTTTCCCATTATTCCTGCTTTTAGTCTATCATTGCACTTTTTCAATATATAATCCTAGAGGCCAGTGGGGATGAAGCTGAAGGCAGTTTCTTTGTTTCATCCAGAACCCTTCCAGACGCTTGCATAGAGTAAGGGCAAGGCAGCACTCTTGTGCTCGTCCATCTTTTCTAGGTGCCCCTCCCTTCCCTCAGTAACCATTTCCTTCCCATTGTTCCCAGTGGGAGAGAACTCACTATGCCAGCTCCCCTGGGTGGCAGGGAGACTGGGACAGCAATGCCTTCAATGACATGGCCCCTTTCAAATGTCAGTAGAGGAAGGGCTGCAAATGTATCCTTGGTGGTGGGGAGAATGTATCCAATGCTGGATTGCCCACTCTCTCCACCCAGAACCCTAAACATATGAAGAGCCTGTTGGATCAGGCCAGTGGCCCACCTAGTCCACCATCCTGTTCTCACAGTGAACAACCAGATGCCTCTTCTGGGAAGCCCACAAGCATGACCTGAGCACACATGCACCCCTGCTCCTGTGGTTTCCAGCAGGTGGTATTCAGAAGCATTCCTGCCTCCAGCTGTGCAGGTGTAGAATAGTCATCACAGTGAGTAGCCACTGATAACTTTTTTCCTCCACAAATTTGTCCTATCATCTTTTAAAGTCATCCAAGTTGCTGGCTATCACTGCCAACTGTGGAAGCGAGCTCCATAGTTTAACTATGCACTGCAGGAACAAGGACTTTCTAGCTGTCCTGAATCCTCTAATATTCATGTTAATTGGATGTCCACAAGTTCTGGCACTATGAGAGAGGAAGAAAACTTTTTTCTCTGTCCACCTTCTCCATGCTATGGTATAATCTTATAAACTTCTATCATGTACCCCCTTTCTCGTATTTTCTCTAAAATAAAAAGTCCCAAATGCTCCGACCTTTCCTCATAAGGGAGTCACCCCATCTCCTTAATCATTCTGGTTGCCTTTTCTGAACCTTTTCCAACTCTGAAATATCCATTTTCAGGTAAGGCAACCAGAAGTGTATGCAGTATTCCAAATATGGTTGCTCTGTAAATTTGTATAATGTCATTATGATACTGGCAGCTTTTCAATTCCTTTCCTAATGATCCCTAGCCCTAGAAATGTTTCTCATGCCCCATTGGATTATCTGGTGTTTCCTATGGTCCCAGGGACCATAGGATTTCAGGGTTCATGTCTGCAGTGTAAACCACTTTGAGACTCTTGTCATCTGGAGAGCAGAATAACAGGTATATTAAAAACAAAGACATAAATGAACATCAGATGCACCTTCTTCCCCCTCCCTCCCTCCCTCCCTCCCATCCCCTATTTCCTTTTAATCCTTCATCTTCCTTTCTTCCATTCCCACATTTTCCTTCCTTCCACTCTCATTTAGCCTCCTAAGATACTGCAGTAAGGAACCATATATGGTATATCCTTGACAGCTTTCCCTGTCCTACAACACTCCCAGATGGAGTCAGCAGTGGTCTCTTGTGAGATCATTTGGCTGGTATCACAAAGGAATGTGCCAGGATGTTAATTCCCATTGTCAGTCCTCCTTTACATGCACTGGAGACAGACGGCTGCTTTGCTAAGAACACCATACCCTGGAACCGGAGATCAAGTAACAGTGGGAAAGAGGGATGTGGAGAAAATTCAAGCTGAGGAAGACAGTAACTCAATGGCACAGTGATCCTATGATCCTTCCTATATTTCATAGATCAGTGGTAGAACCCCTGCTTTGAATGCAGAAGGTCCCAGGTACACCCAATGGAGATTGCTGCCTGAAACTCTGGAGAGCTGCTACCAGTCAGTGTAGAGAATACTGACCCAGATAGATTAATGATGGTTTTTATAAACAAGCAAACAAGTTTGCACCCACAACACTTTGCTATCTGACAAAGGATTGACCAAAAAGCATGCACTGAGTGTTGAAATGAAGCAGCATGCCCAGTCCAAAACCTTTGCAGGTGCAAACTATTAAAAGTGAGATTGTGTATAACTGGCCCAGCAACATCCTGAGCGCAAATTGTTATAAATATACAACAGAAAGGCTGTCTGGAGGGGTCAACACTCAAGCACACAAGATGCAGAAAGCAGCGGCGTAGCGTGGGTTGTCAGCACCCGGGGCAAGGCAAGTAATTTGCGCCCCCTAACCCGTGGATTTGCGCCCCCTAACCTGTGGATTTGCGCCCCCTAACCCGTGGATTTGCCCTAACCCCAGATGTTGCGCCCGGTGTGGCCGGGCCCCCCCCCTGCACCCCCCACGCTACGCCACTGGCAGAAAGTCTGGAGAAATGTATGCAAAGTGATCTTCATATTCTGGGGCATGGCAGGAGTGAGGAACGAGCAAAAGAAAGCATTCGGGGATTTTCTCAGGAAAACATATTCTGAGAAATTTGGGCACAGTTCTGTAAAAATCACCCAATGAAGCAGCCTGCAGTGCTCCTTTGGTCACCTGCACTGGCTCATTATAGCTGGGGAAACTATACTCAGTAGGCAGCTAACTAGCTCTCTTCCTTGCTGCTGCAAACAGAGAAGAATTGACAAAATACAAAAGAGAAGCGTAACCGCTGCCACGGTGTAACCAATGACAGATGACACAGCTCTCAAGCTGTCTCCGGCATCCCACCGAATGACAAGTTTGACAGAGAATGTCTGTTGCTTGCAGGGCTTGATCCGTGTTCTAAAGGGGGAGAGGTGGGGGGGGGGAGAGAGAGAGAGATACCCTGAAACTACTATTTCCAGGAAGTTTAACTAGTGATAACTGCAAACAGGCATTGCTGTAAACAAACCAATACAGACAACGTTATCATTGCGGGCATCACTGTTCCATCATTCTTCTTCGGTTGTCCCCCCCCCCCCCCCGTGCTGTCTTTTCCTACAAACGCAATGTGCTCAAGGGAGAGGCACTGCTTGGCTTTCTGTCAGAGCTAGCAAACAAACAAACGTGTGTGTGCGTGTGCATGTGCACCTGCGCGCACACATATACACACCCATGAAGCAGAGAAAGGAATCCCACACAGAGACTGGCAGTAGACAGGGGAGAAGAAAAAAAATGTATATTTCACTTTCCCACTGCTGCTGCAAAGCATCACACGGATTATAGGATAATTGGATGCCCCACTGAGTTCAAGTAACACTATCAAATTATCATCAGTTGGAACATAGATGTGCTGCAGACTTAAACTGGTTTAATAGGCAGTCCCTCTCCCCCGGGGGGTCCCTGGGGAGTGTAATTCTGTAAGAAATGCAGAGGGCTGCTAAAACACATTCTGAGCCCCCCCTCCAGATCAGGGAGACCAAGGGAATTTCCTGGACTAGGAGGGGTTATTGTGTTCTGCCTGCCCTTAGGGTGGGGAATGATGCCGGGCCCCATGGCTCTACCAAAGTAGGAACAGAGGAAACTGCCTTATACCAAGAGAAACCATTATGGCTCCTTATTGTCTACACCAAAGATGGGGAACCTGTAGACCTCCAGAAGCTGTCAGACTTCAACTCCCATCAGTCCTAGTCAGCATGGTCAATGATAAAGGATGATGGTGGATGTGGTTCAGCAACATCTGACAGTGGCACTCCAGGGTCTGAGACTGGAAGTCTTCCCTAACCCTATGTGGACCTGCTGTGGATTGAACCTGGGATCGTCTACATGCAAAGCAGATGATCTACCACTGAGCTATGACCCTTCCCCACTGAGCTCTGGGTCTCCTGTGACAGACCCATGCATACTGCCCTGTATGTGCATTGTTGCATCAAAGTAAAAATCTCATGTTTCAACACAGCATGATTATTAAACTTGTAGAATTATGTGGTGTAGATAATATAGAATGCCTTCAAAATCTCTCTCTCTCTCTCTCTCTCTCTCTCTCTCTCTCTCTCAGTTACCAACTGCTCAGACAATATAAATAAATAAACGACTCAGCTGTACAACTATAGACTCATCAAGTTGGGATGCAATCCAATACATAAATTGTAAACAGCACTAGAAGCATTAGAAAGGCCCCAAAGATCTACTGCTAGTACTTAACAATTCCCTTCACAGAACATTAATCATGAAAAATTTACAGCAAACTTGCTTTTTTTTAAAAAAAAAAAAAAAACCTTACTATGCTAAAAGGCTAAAAGTGGAATAATACAAGGGGAGAAAAGATGGATATAAAATGCATGTTCACCTCTCATTATCAAAAACTCTACATGCCTTTGATGATTATCACTTCTAAGAGTCAAAGTTCAGGAAAAGTTATGTGACACAGCTCTTCTGGAAACTTTCTTCAGAAAGCACATTAAGTGTCAAACGTCCCCCTTTAAACAACAAACAAACAATTCCTTGCACCCAGAAGACTAAACTTACAGGGAGGCTACTGGGCGACAGCTTATGTCCTTTACATACTTGCTTTCCACATGCAATTTTTTTTCCTGTTACTCAGAAAGAAAGACAACTTTAGCAAGGGTCCAGAAGAAGGGCATTCAATTATGTGGAGGAATCCATTCTGCGTTCAAAAATGTTTTGATATGTGCATAGATGCCAACCTGAAGAGAATACTCTTAGCAAGTCTTTGGGAAGATGACCTCTTTAATATGGATGCTCGAGTGACTTATTATTTGCGGATTCAACATTAGCTTACCTGAGCTACACCTTCAGGACTAAGAAGTGGATGAGAATGTGGTTATCCTTTGGAATTCACACTTCACCACATTTTGCAATACCAACTAATAATGACTAATAATCTTCATGGAGATGGTCTGTCTACTGTCTACACAAGCTTCTCTCTTTTCATCAAAACCATGTGCTAACCAGCTTCTGTCTAACATAGGCAGAGGTTCAGTTCTGGCTAGATACAAAATGGGATGGAGTGGGAGCTTTGTAATAAATGCTGGAGGAGGGTTGGCTCTCTATTCTACAGATTCTTTTTCTTACTGTACCAAACTCTGTCCTGGAACCTCAACAAAAGGAAACTCTATCAGCATTCCACCTCCCTTTCCCACACAGCCACCATGAAAGAGAGGGGCAACGGTATGAGTGTTTATTTATTTACTAATTTATTTTATTTTTAAAAAACCCTTTATGCTGTTTAACCACAAGAGTAACTAAGTGGGTCACTAAAATACAATACAAATAATAAAAATAAATAAAAACTACAAAACCAGACTTCGCTCCAACCTCTGCACCTCTCCCAAAGAGAACTTTGACCTAATTTTTTTTCTCCCCTTTGATAATTCTCGAGTGCAATGGGTCTACTCTGACTGAGGCTAAACCCATAGGTTTACAAACTCACAATCACTACTCCCTCTTATCTGTAACGGCACTGAACTCTTTCTTTATATGCTTTATTGCATTTCATGATAACCCTTGCATTCCAATGGAATAATCTCATTCTGTCCCTATATGAACACACACACACACACACACACACACACACACACACACAGAGGCATCTCAGTATTCAAAGGGCCCAAACGTGTAATCTATCTGCTGCTTGGATAATTCGTCCAGAGTGGCATTTTGTAATGACAGCAACTTTCCAACCAATCAATAGTTATTTAATTCCCAACAAGCTCTCGAGTCCATTAAACCTGATTACATTCACCCATTTCAGTTGGGCGCAGTTATTTTTCCTACACCGGCACTTAATCTATAACAGGAACTTATGAGAACTTTCAAAAGCAATTCCAGCATCAATCAGCATAGAGCAAAAAAGATGTGATTTGCTTGTAATTATTTATTGGCCGGGATGGCAGAAGGTCTGGCTGGTGCAGGAACTCAACCTTCACCTCCAGATCTAATGGTTAGGAAGGCCTCCTCAATGTGCCAATTCTGCTTTTATTACCCCCCTCTACAACATTTTTTTTTTTTAAATAGAATTGGCTTATGAATGCCAGAAAGCATATGTGCTGCTTTCAGTATTGATGCTGCTCATTCCGAAGAGGATCAATAGGCATTGACTTCATGGAAAACATGCATATATGTTTGATATTGAATATGTTCTGAAGCCTATCAGCATCTATCTGAATGCTCGTTTGTTAGGCTTAATGGCGCAGTATTTTGGCAGAGAATTACCAGATTTGAATTTTGGAAGGCTTCTTCCAAACATCACCAGCAATACCAGTATAAACTAAACAGTTCAGCAATTCAGGTTTATTGTAACAAGTAACGACTTGCTTTTTCTAGATAGCAAAACAATTTAGCAAACTACTGAAACTAAATATGACAGCATCACCACTTGCCCAGCCATTTTCAAATTGTTGAATGAAAGTAACAACATTCCTTACCTTTGTCATGCAACATTTGTCCAACTTCTGCTAACTCTCAGGCCTGCGGAATTTAAGTATTCCAATAGGCATAAAGGCATTCCCTATTGCACTTTTAAATGTGGTCCTTTCAAATATTTTGGATTTCGGGGGACGCCCTACTCTGGTTATGATCCTGTGGTTTAGAAGAAATTGAAACAGTTAGCCATCTCTTGTTATGTTGTAAATTTAATCAAGAATGCCAGAGTTCATTTTGTATCCTGGAATATAATCTAGATACAATTATTACCTTCTTTTCTTGGATACAAATAAGAACATTGCTGTAATGCTAAATTTGTATTAAGAGCAATGATACGAATTAAAATCTTCTCCAAATCAATGTAACCACCTTTTCTTAACTATAAGAGAGGTTACATAACCCTGTAACTTATGTGGTCTGTTGATAGGCTCAATGATTGAGCAATAAAACATTTGTGCCACTTTTGTATACTTAAAGAAGAATATTTAAAAAAGAAAAGATTAAATCAATCCAAAACATCTTACACCAAAAAAACTAATTGGAACAGTAAAACAATTAAAGCAATCAAATCAAAGAAAAAAGGGATAAAAATAACAAAATATTTGTAATTAATGTATTTGTTCACTCGTTTTTAAATCAACTTATAAAATGCATATATTTCAAGTTGTATATAAATATACAAGATAATATCCTTTGAACAATGATAACACTGAGGGACAACACAGATACAAAACTGTTAAGCAGAATTGAAACCATAAACAGTAATTAAAGTGTCAAAGTAAATAAAAATGTCTTAAGTTAGCACCAAGAAGATTGGAGTGGTATCACAAACTTGGGGTGCTACCATGGAAGACACACTGTGTCTAGTACTTAAGTAACATACTTCACCAACTCATGATATAATGGTTTCAGTTGAAGAACTTAATGCACAGAAAGGCTCAATTAAAAGCCACCTCAGGGAAAAAAAGAGAGATCTTCACCTGACATCTAAAGAACGTCAACATTGGTGTCCCACAAATGTGCGTCATGAATAGAAAGAGTGTTCCATAAACAGGGGGCACTACTGAAAAGACCCCTTCTCCAGTTGCCACCTAACCATCACCTCTGGCTTAGCAATAATCCATCAGCAATGTCTAGGCAATACAATGATCATGTGCATACGCAATAGACAATCTTTATAGAATTCCTTCAAACCATAACAAGTACAAAATGAAATCTTTAGTCTCAAAGTCTCTGAAAATCTTTAAATGAAGCGAAATACCAGACTTTGTACGATGAAAGACAAGCTGTAAAGCTTTGTGTATTCAGCAAATATGATGTACAACACTGAACATTGGATATTGACTACTGTTTTGTAGAATTCTTCGTCAGCATGGTGGGAGGATATAGAATTGCTTCATAAACCCATCTTATTTCAAATGAATGTATGTAAATGAAAATATCAAATGCTATGGAACAGTGCTCATGTAATAATAGCAATAATCCAGACACAAGAGTCATAAGCTGCAGATATACTAAGTAAGGCACCAGGTCAGGTTCATGGCTCTGACCTGACTGCAGGAGATAAGAGGATCACTGTGCTTGAGGCTGTCAAACAGGAGCCCACAGAGCAACCTTCCAGACTGTCAGAGCCTGCAGAGCCACACCCCTGGCCCTCATGGACACCTTCCTCTTCTCCTGAGGAGCCAGGTGCCTCTCACCACACACCTCTGGTCCAGCACACCAGGAGAGAGGCTACGGAATGTAGAAGGAATGCCCATCTTCAGGCCACAGTGTTCACCCTTTAGGAGGGTGGAACCTAGAGGAGGTAGTCTGGAGAAAGAGGCTTAAAATGCCTCTCAGTCTGCTCCCAGCCTTTGGTGGAGCAAAGTACTCTATTTAAATGTTAGTAATTATTTCTAGACGTGCATCCATAAATATACAGTGGCATATGCTAATTGTATGCAAATCCATGTTTCCATTTTGTTGCCTTTATCGGTGATCCACATCCTCTCTCTTTTTTTATCAATGTGTGAGTGGCAATCTATAACAAACTGGTTACTTAGGGTATGAAGCATCCCCCACCCAATCAATATAAACTTGACCATTTTGATTTAATGCTTCAGAAAGGAAAACCACAAAAGCAATGTTTTGAGGAAATGGGTTTCACTTGTGATGTTTTGGAGCAGTGAACTCCATGACAACACTGAATCCACAAAGACTATTTAAAATAAAAATCAACATGGAGGAGGGATATCTGAATACGAAACCTCAATAAAAGAAGAAATGCTAATAGAAAAACAAATAAACGTGCAAGACAAATAGATGCATATTTAATGACTCACATCCACAGTTCCAAAGAACTCAAAAGAACCACATCACAGTAAGTTACTCTGTCTTGTTGGCTGCCCTGGGAGGGCCAAGTCCCTCTGAAAGCAGGGATGGATCACAAATGCACTGCCCCGTGGTCAACCTCATGGAGCGAAGGCATGAATGTTAAACAGCACTTGGATCGATACAAGCAAATATAGCTCAACTACACCATTTATTCAGCCATGAGAGATGTCAATAGACAGATTAGGGTGATCCATCTTTTTGATTTCCTACTGTCTTCTTGCCGACTACATGAGAGGGCTTTTTTTTTTTTTTTTGCCTGTATTAAAAAGTGTTTGCTTTCTCAACCATAAAAATTCCAATTATGGCTCTAAGTGCACTAGAGTTAAGTTGCTTATTGGGAGCGACCTTGCTTTGCCTGACCAAAAACAAGCCAGGAACAATCACGCTGGGGGAAAAACAGGCATCTGATAGGTTTGCAACAAAAATTATGAGATGACACCCTTTTTCTAAGTACGCACATCACTCCCACTAAACCAAAACACCTTCATTGGAAGCTTCACATTGCTATTAACAAAGTTTTCACTAATATATGCATTGCTTGGTTGGAGAACACCACTGCATTGCAAAATGCAGAGAAGTGCAGATTTTTGTGGGTTGCTGTGTTTCAATTCTTGTATTGTTTAAGGGAATGCAAATTAAGGAAGTTTGCCTCAAAATGCAAATTTATTCAAGTTTCTCCCCCATACCTAGATAGGAGGACAACATTTTTAGGGCGTTTTCCAAAGTCATCATGTATTAATGTGGTCATGGAAATAGGTCAACATTATGCTGGCCTTTCTTCTAGAATTGCTTTGAATTAATTAATTAATTAATTAATTTCTTGCATTTATATTTCACCTTTCTTCTGCCTTGGAATCCAAGGCATGTGACCCATCCAGCAGTGGTCCTTGAGAGTTTTGAAGAGGAAATATTTTCCTAGCCGTTCCTGTAGATGCCAGAAATCAAGCCTGGAGTCTTCTGCATTCAAAGCAGGAGCTATACCACTGAGCTACAAGGCTTAGCTGAGAACCATGCTTCACCATGTTCCACCAGTGACAGAGATTCTTCTTGCTGATATGCATGAATAGTACTTCTTTGTGGTCCTCCTAAATTATGGAAGTCTCCAACAAGGTCCTTCTCCAAACAACACAGAACCTGTACCATTGAGCTATGGCCTTTCCCAAATGAATGAGTGTAAAATATAAATGATTGAAACTTGCCAGTAAGTATGATTAAGGATATGGACTGAACATATCACTTTCTTCCCCCTAGTACAGGATTACTTTACACATCTAAAACATCTCTCTACAGGTCAAAATATCATTTCCTATTGTCTTCAGGAAAAGGACAATTGACACCACTGATTTCAGCTATTTGACTTCTCCCCTATGTTTTGCTGCATTATTCCATTTCTCGATAACTAATTGCTGCCAAGATTTGGTGTGATGATCCAATATTTCTTGTCAAATCAGATCGTTGCAAATGGTTTTCTGCAATTGATTCTTACATTTCACAAAAGTGTGGCTATCTGGTTTACGGTCAAAGCACATGTAGTGGTGGGATATCTACCCCAAACCTATTGGCCTCAATTGTTTCTTGCTAAGCATGTGATAAACTGACTCTAATGGTTTTTGCTTACATTTATATTGCCTTCCCAAGAAGGCTCATCAAAAGTTGAGGGATGTTAATCTGCCCAAGTGAAAAATGTTTTCCAAAAGGTCTGTATATACTTCTGACCCACTTGTAGCAGCATCTGGCTACTGGGCTGACTTGCTTATTGTTGTCCCCCAAATGCTGACCAATTCACTGTTTTGCACAGTGCTGGGTTGTTGCTCGAAAGAACACACTGTGGTGCAACAGATCAAGGTCTGTGGTTTGTAAGTAGGGGCTTACAATAGGTAAGACTGATACTCTTTGCACAAATATTATGTCTCCTTTGGCCCGTCATGTGGTTGCTTCACTGGGCTAAAGACTTGGTCGCTCAGAGAGGCCAACTCCCTTATAGATGGTAACTTCCTCTGAGTGGCATGACCTCTGATACCTCAGGCACTGCGGTCTTGTTCTTAGAGTCCTGGCAACACCCCTTCATCAACTCTGCTGAGAAACCAGCTCTATTACACTCCTCCCTCACAGAATTTGGCAGCAGTCATTCCATCAAACTGCAGCAGACAGAGAGAGGAGATGTAGGGCAGCTCCATCGGCTCATCTGAGAGAGCAGCAACTTTTGGCTCCTCCTCTCCTTGAGCTGTTTTCAATTCCAGCTGGTTGTTGTAAGAACTTTGTGACAAATGGCCGTAACCAATATTCTCCAAGCCCTTGTGCTGCTTGATGGCAGAGTAAAGGCTGTCATGCAGGATCTGGTTCTGGTTGTGAAATCCACTGCACAACAATTCTTGGTAAAGTACTTGTGTTTGCCCTTGTGCAGCATTGAGCCAGTGCAACAAGTATACTGCTAAGTGATTTTAACTTAGTGCTGCATTGGACACAATCCTAAGAAAAAGTGCCTGAATTTGTTTGGGGTCCCCCCCCTCCCAATCACATTCCCTTTTGTGCCATGTGCTTGAGATAGTAAGCAGAGAAAAAAAATGACTGTCTCATTATTGATTCTTTGTAAGCTGCTATGGAGGCCTTTTTAAAGTTGTTTTTTTTTTAAAAAAAAAGTAAAGTAAAGAAAGAAAGAAAGAAAGAAAGAAAGAAAGAAAGAAAGATAAAAGGCATGATAAAATTTGTTACATAGTTAAATAATAGTCACTGGGTGGGAATTGGTGGGTTGCACCTTGCTAAAGAGATGTTCATATCATTGCTACAGCCAAACATTAGATAGGATGGATGGGGAATCGATGGGGAAACCAGAAGCTGGGTCTGGGTTATTTTCAAAGGGATAGGAGCTTGGCCCAGTAGTTATGACTTAGTCAGCGGGAGGTAAGACATATTGACTCACACTGAGTAGGCAGCTATCCAGCCAGATGCTGAGCCAAGCGCTCAGGGACTGCTAGATAATTGCCATGCACTGGTTGCAAGAATTTAGCTAATCCTAGGAAAAGCACGCAAACACACACACAACTGCAAATTGTCTCTGCAGGGACAGCCAACTGTACACACTGTCCCTTGCTGTGTTGTTTTCACAGACACAACTTGTTCATGTTGAGATGGCAGGCACTATTTTTAGACAATCCTCCTGGTATTCAAATGAAAGAGGAATTGTGTATTTCTGCACAACTGTCACACTTTGGGCTAATTAATGAGTCAACTGGGACTTTATGTTTTGGGGAGTTTTGTTTTGGGGGGGAGAGAAAGGAAGAGAGACAGGTGGGGGGGAGATGGTTTAAAAACATTGTACAACTGCTTGGAATTGCCCCCTTATAGATTTTTGTCTCTTCTGGTTGCCTTCTCACTCTGCTCCATTTTCAGGTTAGAAAAGAAGACTGTATGGTTTTTGTTTTCGGAAGTTGGGGGGGACCATAAAAATTATGAAAAAAGCCCTAGTAGAACTCAACCAAGGAGCACAACAGTATGATAAAGACAGCTGAAAGAAAATACTTCTCACAACACATAATTAAGATGTCTGGCTTTAATATGTCAAGCTGCTGCTGAACTACAACTCTCATCAGCCCCAGCAAGCATGGCTAATGGGATGATGGGAGCTCTAGTTCCAAATCATTGGGAAGGCTGAAAGCTTCCCCACACTTGCATTAAAGAATAGATATCCTGTTTATTATGGGACATTAGTGCATTCAAACCAACAATTCATGCCTTGCCAGATGGGCATATGAAGAGACTGAGGGTCACAGAGCTTTCCTGTAAAATTTGCTAGAAAGAATTGTGAGACCACTTCCTTTTTCTGCCTTGGCAGGAAGCTGTAACACTACATACTTCCTGTCTGGGCAGTTTCTCTTTTCTTCATCATGCTTCCAAGCTGACCACATGTGCATGTCAGGACTCTGCAGCTCAGACACCATTTTTAAACTTACATTTTGAACCTTACATGGTAGTTATAAACCTGCCTTCATTTTGCTACAGTAATTGCTGCTTTGAGACCTAGATTATGTAAGTAAATACTACTTTTATTTCTTCACAAAACAATGCTTTGTTTTTAAGGGGGAGATAAGGGGCAATACCAAGAAAATCCAGTCTGCCTTGAAGCATCTTGGATTATTGTTTCTAGAAGGTTAAATCAACCTTGTATTAGCTTCCAAGTTTTAGCTGCAAAGGATGATATTCTGCTGATCTTGTTATCCTCCCCAGTGTCTAAATCCATTCCAACATTTATCTGGCCCTCAAGACTCTCATTGGTCCCTGTCTCATTACACCACACCACACCCTTCACCAGTCCAGTCCTATTCTATGCCAACGCTGAATGGTCATTCCTGACTGAAATGTGTCACTGAACTGTGTCTGGATGGAGGGTGGAGAATCTGCACAGAGGATGGACTCCCAGTCATTAAAGGAAATTTAGGAATGGTGCCCGAGAGGACTTTTGGAAATAACTTATGGTTCAATATGGGAAGCTGCTGTAGAAGAAACTAAGGTGTAGACACAAAGTCAAGGAGGGTGCGACCTCAGATATATATCTATATTCACATACATACACACGCAGGATATCATGGGATGGGGGAGAAATGTGTTCCTGTTTGCATTTTAGTGCAAAATTGCTCTATTCACACATTCCAAACCAATAAATGAACTAAAACACAGGTGTCCTTTGAACTGTGCACTTCTCAAATTTTTGTGATGAACTTTCCCCACCAAAAATGTGTTCACAAAAATGTATATATTGGTAAAGGAATTGCACACCAAGATGTATACATCAGAAGAAATCTGCACAAAAAGGCATGCACATTTTAATGCAGAGTATTAAAAAGAAGAAAGAAAGAAAGAAAGAAAGAAAGAAAGAAAGAAAGAAAGAAAGAAAGAAAGATCAATTGGTACAGAAACAGAGTGAATTTAAAATTGGAAAAATGAGAAGCCAAGAGAAACCAAAATAGCCATATTTGTCCATTCCTAACACAGTCATTGCTGCATGCTGGCTGCTTTCCATTGCATGTTCAGAAAATGTTGCACCATTTCAAAGCAGTCTAAGAATACAGCACATTTTGCTTAATCTCACAAATGCTGCCTCCCTCCCTCTCTTTCCCAAAAGACCAAAAGCAAATATTTGTTTAGCCACACAAATGGATATGTACAAAATTCAGAGGTCTTTGATTGCATAATGCACCTTTACAAAATAGCATAATACGGGATCAGCTTGTATCTGTGTCTTCTTGTCTGAGGAATAGATTGGTTAATAACCCATCAAGGCTGTATGTAAACCAATCAACCAACAGAACAATGGTGCAGATGTTGACTGGTGCCCAGCACATCATAGACATAATTAAACACAATGAGGCATTTCCCCATCCAAATAAGAGAGGTCAATTGTGGTTTGAAGAAAAGTACAATCTTAACACAAAGCCTCATTTACTGGACACCTGCCTGGTGATATATATACTGTTTGTCCTGTGATGAAAACATGAATTTTCATTTTCTTATCTGAATTCAACTATCATCACCAAGCGTGAAGGGGGGAGTCCACACCCCAAGCAAATATATTCTTCACATTACCATATATCTTCTCACTGCTGCTGAACACCACATTTGCTAGCTCCATAAAAAATACAAGGCAATCAAATTTCCGAGCCATATAGAAAATCTGGATATTTCTGCCTTTCTCTGCAGTTTAAACCAGTGAAAACAAACACAATCTACATTGTCTAATAAAGGCTTTAAAATGCTACACGATGTTGCCATATTCCTTGCAATGTAATCTCATCACCTGGAAATGAAAGTGATATATTAAAAATAATATAAAAAGGAAATATGTATGAAATATATATTTGCATTTAAATAAATATGGACTTCCATATGTAATATTTATTTTCATTTCTAAAATTTCTATCCCAACCTTCCTACAACATAGTCCAAGGTAGCTCACAACATATAATAAAAACCATGCAATATTTCTATGCTAATCCTGTTGTGTGTTACTCTATGTCTGCTGGGTAAATTTTCAGTATGACACATGTATACTTATTTATGTATAGTTAATATGTTTGTGCCCTGATAGGCAAATAAAGAGGCAGACACATAAGCTGGTGTAGAAGAAGAAGAGCTTGGATTTGATACCCCACTTTATCACTACCCTGAGGAATCTCAAAGCGGCTAACAATCTCCTTTCCCTTCCTCCCCCACAACAAACACTCTGTGAGGTGAGTGGGGCTGAGAGACTTCAGAGAAGTGTGACTAGCCCAAGGTCACTGCATGTGAAGGAGCGGGGAAGCGAACCCAGTTCACCAGATTACGAATTCACTGCTCTTAACCAATACATCACACTGGCTCACTGGGCCAATTTTTCTTAGATCAGGCTTCCTCAGCCTCGGCCCTCCAGATATTTTGAGACTACAATTCCCATCATCCCTGACCACTGGTCCTGCTAGCTAGGGATCATGGGAGCTGTGGGCTAAAAATATCTGGAGGGCCGAGGTTGAGGAAGCCTGATTTAGATCTTAAATTAAAATCAGCATAGGGAGATGTTTAAAGGGCAGGAGCTAACTTAACTGTATAAATATAACCTTTGGGAATCCTCGTGTGCCCCAATTCCCCAGCCACACTCTGAAGGTCAGAAGGGAGGCCTTTCTTCTCTGTAGCAGAAGGGGCTGCAGCTCAGTAGTAGATAATTTGCTTTGCATGCAGGAGGTGCCAGGTTCAATCCTCAGCATCTCCTTGTAGGGCTGGGACAGACCCCTGTCTGAAACACTGGACAGCCACTGCCACAGCAATGTAGGCAATAATAACAAATGATCTGACTCGGTATAAGACAGCTTCCTATGGTCCTGTGCTGGATTTTCTGAGGAGTAGATTGGTTAATAACCCATCAAAGCTGTAAGCAAACCAATCAATGAAGCAGAAGAAGCAGAAGAATTTGGATTTGATATCCCGCTTTATCACTACCTGAAGAAGTCTCAAAGCAGCCAACATTCTCCTTTCCCTTCCTCCCCCACAACAAACACTCTGTGGGGTGAGTGGGGCTGAGAGACTTCAAAGAAGTGTGACTAGCCCAAGGTCACCCAGCAGCTGCATGTGGAGGAGCGGAGACGCGAACCTGGTTCCCCAGATTATGAGTCTATCGCTCTTAACCACTACACCACACTGGCTCTCCAACAATCACACATAGTTGCCTGACATAAGGGTGACACCATGGCCACTTTCTCCACCTGCCTTACTCACATTGGGCCCATCCCAAATACAAGTGGGGAAGGGCTGTAGCTCAGAGGTGGAGAATGTACTTTGCATGCAGAAGGTACCAGGTTCATTCCTCAGCATCTCCAGGTGGGACTGGTAGAGACCCTGTCCAAAAACCCAGAGAGATGCTACCAGTCAGCATAGACAATACTGATAAAGATCTGACCCAGTATAAGGCAGCTTTCTGCATTCCTAATCAGCTGATAACCTGGAGCCAGTTTTGGTTTCATCTCATAGTCCAGTGCAGCTTCCAGACACCAAAAAACAGACTCCAGTCTTCAAATGATGCCTGCCCATGTTGTCTTGTTGTTCAGAGAAAAGGCTGAAGTAGTCAGAGAAAGCATGCAACCTCTCTTTGAAATCCTCCTTTTTTTCTTTTTTTTTAGGGGTAGGGTGAGGTGTCAGAGAGCATCCAGTCCTAATTCCATCATTGGCAAGAGTGGTGTTTGATTCTTAACTGACTGCACACACATTTTCTAGAGGAGTAGATCAGGAGGATTCCAGAGTCACCCAAAACCCAGTTGTAAGACCCAGTTAGTAATACAACCACTGATAATCAGATGCACCAGCAGTGAAAAACCTCCCTCAGGCTCATGAAATTAACACCTGGGATAGTTAATAAAAGACGAGGGAGTCAGAGGGTTGTCACGGATTTTTTTGCAAATAAAAAAAGCATTACCCTAATTTTAACATGTGCATTATGCTAAAAACGGGTGCCCCAGCGAGTGTTATGGCATTTTTATCTTAGCTAAAAGACACAATTACTTTGTTTACTGCAAGCGTACATTTCCTCAGCGCATCCCCCCCCCCCCATGGCTTATGCGTTAAGGCAAAGGGAGTCGCAGCCTAATACAATCTGCATCTATTTATGCTAATGACCCCCCCACCCCTGCTTTCCTCCCACCCCCACCATGCCAGCCTATTTCCATCGACAACACCGTAAAGCAGGAACATCAAATCGAAAACTAATGGAAGCATTGCACCAGTGTGAAGAAAGCCAATCAACCTTAAAACAGCTGAGATAGATCTCATCCAGCAGTTCATTCATTCTTTATAGAATCACAATGAAAATATTCCTAGGTGAATCAGAGTTATATAAAGAAAGAAAATAATAATAACAACAATAATACTTGGTTTTTTTCTGAAAGGTTGTAAAGCATTGGGTTCTTTTGATTTATGGAGGTAGCCAGCCAGCACATTAAGCAAAACAGCTCAGTGTGCCAAGGGGGCCCTTTTCTCCCACTCCAACCCACAACTCCCCCTGAAATTCCCTTTATTAACCCAAACCAGGCCCTGCCAGCCAGCAAAGAACCGGCAGCACAGGGTGTATAAATCATTAAAATTATGCTGTGAAATGGCTGAGGTTCCCTTTGCAAGCTGGGAGACCTTCTTGCACAACAGGAGCTGGAGGCCCTGGAATTGGCTGCTATGAAATGTAGTCCATCATTCTCGGAAGCTGGCAGATTTCCACTTTCCCCTCTCTTACCGCCCCCACCCCAAACCCCCCCAGCTCCACTGACTGAAATGCAGGGCTCTTTCGGCTATAGAAAGGAAGGCCGTATGACTTCTATCGTTTCATAGATGGGAACAGGGGCACTCTGGTGTGCTTTAACACCACTGTTCTTGTACACCAAGGATCACAGTGTTTCTCAGCGCCCTCACTTCCCCATTGCCAAAGGCCTTTCTCTGCTTTCTGGATGTCATTCATCTACCCTTCTGCAATAGTCAGTCCTGCAGTGCCTTCTGAATTCTGGTGTGCTGGTCAGCAAACCAGAACAGTGAAGGGGGGGGGGGGACATGTAAGCTATTTAGCTATTTACAGCACAATCCCATGCATGTCTATTCAGAAGTCAGTCCCACTGGTTACAACTGTGATGGGGAACCTTTTTTTCAGCCTGAGGGTGACATTCCCTTCTGGGAAAGCTTTGGGGCGCTGGATGCCAGGGGAGAGTAGAGCCAGAAAAAAAGTGGGAAGAGCAAATAAATTTTAATTTTACCTTTCTACAATAGGCTAGTTTCTACACCATGGGTAGGCAAACTAAGGCCCAGGGGTTGGATCTGGCCCAATCGCCTTCTAAATCAAGGCCCATGGACAATCCGGGAATCAGCATGCTTTTACATGAGTAGAATGTGTCCTTTTATTTAAAATGCATCTCTGGGTTATTTGTGGGGCATAGGAATTCGTTCATTTTTCCCCCTTCAAAATATAGTCCGGCCCCCCCACAAGGTCTGAGGGACAGTGGACCGGCCCCCTGCTGAGAAAGTTTGCTGATCCCTGTTCTACACACACCCATCCTCCATCCAGATGCACAAAAGACATTACATGAGTTCAGGGACACATTCCAGTCACGCAAGCCTGTTTGCCCTCCTTGGGTGGGCAGTTTTGCAGGTGGGACCTAGGCCTCCCCTGTGAACCAGCCTATTGGAGGCTGGATCGTCCTCCTGCCACCAAATTGGCCAATGGTGGCAGGAATTTAGGGGGTGATGTGAAGCAAGGCCAGTGAAGAATGTGACCTAGGAGGGCTGAGGGGCAGATACAGAGGCCTGGAGAGTCGCATTCAGCCCTTGGCCCTGATTACAGCCCTAGATTACATCAGGGTTGCCCCAAGATATTTTGCCAACTGAGGAGAAGATGGCACTCTCCATTTCCATACAGAGAAGCTGATGGTGCTAGAATTTCAACACCGCTGATGGGATGGATTCTCTGCCACACCTGAGGACAGTAGGCTAATTTGTGGGGGGTGCAAGGCAGGTTGTATGGCACACTGAGCTCTATTCTCCAACACTTCACCACTACTTCCCTTCCACCCCCAGCTTATGCGACCTACAGCAGCCACCTCACTTCACATAATGGTAGGGCCGGCCCCGTACAACTTTAATATCCCAATGGATCTGGTTGTCCTTATGCTTACAGAGAAGTTAAGAGCAAACACCCATTGGTGGCAGCAGCCCAATACACTTTGATCTGTAAGTGGACATGAGCTGGCCCCCTCTGCACCTTCTACTAAGCTCAACACTTTGAAGAGCCTTGCTGGGCTATTCAGACACCAGTTCCTATCATTATCTACCTGCCCGCTCGCTCCATGGTGCTTGGGTGACAAACCTGTATGTTAAGGAGGGCCATGGTTTTGTGGTAAAGCATTTGCTTTGCATGCAGAGGGTCCCAGGTTCAATCCCTGGTGTCTGCAGGTAGGGCTAGGAATGTCCCCCATCTGAAATCTTGGAGAGCTGCTGCCAGGCAGTGTATAGTGAGTTAGATGAACTAAGGCAAGGGTTATCAACCTTTTTGGAGTACAGTCATACCTCGGGTTACAGATGCTTCGGATTGTGTGATTTTGGGTTGCGCACTGCGCCAAGCCCGGAAGTACCGGAATGGGTTACTTCCGGGTTTCAATGTTTGCGCATGGGAAGAAGCACTAAATTGCGCTTTGCACATGCGCAGAAGTGCCAAATTGCAACCCGCACATGCACAGACACAGCGCTGCAGGTTGCAGATGCTGCGGATTGCGAACGTGCTTCCTGCATGGATCACATTCGCAACCTGAGCATCCACTGTACTCATGAGCACCAAGCTGGCCACCCCCTGAACTAAGAGATTGATTCAATATGAGGCAGTTTCATATGTTCTTGTTGGTCTTCCTTTCGTAGCATTGTTTGCTGCTCCAAGTCTGGTTTAATGAACCATAAGAAGGGCAAAGGCTACGTTTCCCATCAACAGGTAGCTCTTTGCCTGCTCAGTCTGCTGTCCAATAGCTTACCATGTCACAGTCATCCCCACTGTGGTGAGATGCATTCTATTTAAATTATAATCATCCGTCTTAAATTTGCATCTATATGCATTAATTAGTATATGTAAATTTCATGCAAACTGGTGCCTTCTTTTGTCCTCCCCCCCCCCCCGGCGATGCTTTTCTCTTTTCGGTGATGCATGTGCAGCTATTCTGCATGTTGCACCCTGCAGCAGTATGCTTTGCCTTGCTGTATGGCAGGGTGAATGGAATCAGTGGAAGGGAATCCATATGCTAGTCCTTCATGCTATTTGCAGTTGCACACTAGATTCAAAGTGCACCTGTCCTCCACTTGGACTTTTGATGCACAGATGCCTGGAGGAGGGAGCTGAACTCTGAAGAACAATGTATTAAAAGCTGCCCCCTTGAAGGACCCCCCTCAAGTAAATACAAAATAAGGGTGGTGATTCATAGGGGTAGGTATTGGGAAAATCAGGGCAATTGGATTATATGTGATGAAGATCATTGCCTGAGCACCCTGACCCTTCTCTGTGTACGTATTGCTAAAGGCCGTCTTCTGTCTGCCATATGCTTCTTTCACATGACACTCACCTGTCCTGGAGTTGCTTTTGAAGCAAGTCTGTTAGTAAACCAACCATCGCATCACCCTTAAAAAGAAAAGTGTGTTTAACAAAATGAATGAAGGAATCTGGTTGCTCTTACCACAGAATGCCTATGGTTAAAACCACATTTAGCACCATAGGCTCTCTGGATAAGCAGCCAACAATGGATAGGCACAATGGGTACACATTTTAGTACACATTGTTTGGTTGGAGAACTGAATTGCAAAATTCAGAGAAATGAGACTTCCTAGGGATGTATGTGTTTCGGTTTGCATTTTGTTTTTTTAAGTGTGAATTATGCAGGTTTGCCTTTAAATACGTACTGGATCAAAATCCCCTCTTTCCCATTTATGGCGTATGCTTAATTTATTTATTTAGGGTCATTAACAAATAGTTTCCATTGAAAGATGCACCAACTCTCCCAAATCCAAGGACCTAGTGATATATTGAGAACTGACTCCCTCCTTGTCCTTCTGCCATTTGGGTTCCAGCAGGCTTTTTGGGAACTGACTGCTTTTAATGAAAGGGCTGATGCCATGCTGGTGGTGGTATTATTATTATTATTATTATTATTATTTTTTAATAGATTTTATATATGCATACAATTGATAGAATTAAATCTATATTAAAACTACTTGTTTTTAATTATTCCACCCCCACATGTTTTTAGTGCTTCTAATTTTTATCCATAAACTGCCTTGAGTCCCATGGGGGGGGGGGGGACTTGGGATCTAAACAAACAAACAAACAAACAAAGTCATTACCCCACTGTGGTCTTTGGCCCTGAGATGGCACATTTAGCTTTCAGAGTGAGTCCATGTGGCAGAGTTCAGGGCCCAAAGTCTTGGCAAACTTGAGATCATTTAGCTGCAAGAATATTTGATTGTGTTTAAATGTTTTTTTCTTAAATGTTTAGTTTCATACTGCATTGTTTTCTTGTTTGCCACCATGAGCTCCTCTGTAAAGAAGGGTAGGATAGCAATCTAGAAAGAGGAAGAAAATGTGGGCTGAGATTTCAAGTTCCCTGCTTGCTCAGAGTGTTCCAGTGCAGTTCTCTGCTTAAACAAGAACAAAACTCAAAAGTATCAGCAAAATTTAAAAACACGTATTCTGAGAGACAGGATATCTAGAAATTCACACACTTTTAGAGGTAAGATGTTTGAAATATGCATTCAAATGCAAATATTCAATAGAAGTTTTGCTTGATATTGCAGATTAATGTAGGAAACTGGCTGGAACAGATTTATGGGTGAATGCATGCAAAAGTGACACAGTCTGGAAACAGATTGATTCGCCCATCCCTACACTTCTCTCTCACTCCCTCTCCCCACCACCTTATGTAACCAGAAAATGAAATCAGCACATTCTAGGCTGACATCATCATGAAACAGCAGTTAGCATCAGGTGGTGCATAATTTTATTCCTGGTGAGCACCTTTGAGCAATTTATGAATAGGAAGAAAGCAATCTGTCTCTCCCACCTCACCTTATCAGGGGTTTTCTGTTCCTTGACTCATTCGCAGTCCAAAAACTTTAAGAGCTGCCTTTTTGAGCACTTTCTTCTTAAACTTCTTTTAAGTTTGTGATTCGCCCCACCACAACCAGATTTTACTTTATTTATTTATTGAGGCACTTCTAACACAATCTTCATTAAATTCAATCCCAGAGCACCTTAAAAAATATTAATATGAACATGCAATTCATAATGAAACCAATATCTATCTATCTGTAAATCTATTAGGTAAAGGTAAAGGACCCCTGATAGTTAAGTCCAGTCGCGAACGACTCTGGGGTTGCGGCGCTCATATCGCTTTACTGGCTGAGGGAGCCGATGTTTGTCCACAGTTTTTCTGGGTCATGTGGCCAGCATGACTAAGCCACTTCTGTTGAAACCAGAGCAGCGCACGGAAACGCCATTTACCTTCCTGCTGGAGTGGTACCTATTTATCTACTTGCACTTTGACATGCTTTTGAACTGCTAGGTTGGCAGGATCTGGGACCGAGCAATGGGAGCTCACCCCCTCGCACGGATTCGAACTGCAGACCTTCTGATTGGCAAGCCCTAGGCTCGGTGGTTTAGACCACAGCACCACCCACATCAATCTATAACATAACATTAAAAAAACAAGCAAGTTAGCCAAAGGCCTAGACAAATATGCTTTTTTAAGTGGTGCTGAAAACCCATCAGGGTCACAGAGTCAAACCTGAGAAGTGCATTCCACAATCACGGTGCTCAAGAATGATCTCTCATGGGTGCAGTGAATGCAGCACAGTAAAGAGGGTGTCCTTTCCCTACCTTGTAAGAGCTGCACTGTTTGCCAATATTCCTTTGCTAGCAGCTCTCCATGAGCAGTCAGGATGGGAGCAACTAAGCCACAAGTTGTTTACATGCGAAAATGTGTCTAAGACAATCATTTCCTGAAAATGTTTCTAAGACAATCATTTCCTGAAGCAAATGACATCAAGTTCTCAAGGCAAGTAGAATTTCCTGCCTTTTCTCCAGCAAATGATTGTGTATTGATATCACCAACTCTGAGACCACCTGTCTTTTCCATCCCCCTATCCCCACTTTGCTCCCTTTCTTTGGTAATGGGATCCAGTAGCAGTAGCAGCAGTGAACAGCACCACTTGGTGGAAAGTTGTCTCTGTGTGAGTATGAAACAGAGCAGCACTTAACAAAGGTTAAAAGGCAGGAAGGCAAAATAGCTTGGGTTGCTGTTGTGATAGTGCTGCCTGCCGGGATTGTGTAAGCAACCAGTGGAACTTTGCCTGAGGTTGCTGACGTCTGGGTGTCTTAGATACCCATTTGGTATTTTGCGGTTCCTCTCACCTTATTGCCATGGCAACCTCAAAGTGTCAGTGGGGTGTATTAGTTTGAATGCTGGACTGGGAGGGGGGAGGGGAGAGACCAGGGTTCAAATTCCCACTCAGCCATAAAGCTTCCTGAGCCTCCCATCTCTGAGTCTAACATACCCCACAGGGTTGTTGTGAACATAAAACATAGGGGGGGGGGAGGGAAACCACATACTTCTCAGAGGAAAGGTGGAATATAAATGTAACACATGACTAAATGAATAAAATAGGTAACTAAACGGCACTGAGAGTTTTAGTGACAACCTACGTCTGAGTTCCTGGCATGGGAACCAAAGAGCAGAAGGAGAGAGAAAGCTTTTGTGCCCTGCTTGGCGTGCGTGTGTGTGTGTGTGTGCAGACTTCATGAGGCAACAGTACTAGGCCAAAATGCACAGGCCACCAATGGAAAATTGAAACCTTTCCGGTGAGCCACTTTGCTCTTTAAGCAGTCATGTAGCATAATAATAAAGATTAGGAGAACAGGCCTTGTATGCGTCTGCAGGTCCCTGTGCATTACGGAATAATGACATTCTGAGCGGAAATAAATGAAGGCCCCTGCAGTGCTATTCCATCAGCTTTGAAAAGTAAATAACTTCACTTCTGACGAGAGAGAGAGAGAGAGAGAGAGAGAGAGAGAGAGAGAGAGGTTTTCTTCTTCCTTGCTCCTCCTGCTACAGAGATTAATTGAGCTACACAGCCAAAGACAGGATTAGCACATGAGTTAGAAGGAGGAAAACTTCAGAATGTCACACTCACCACAAATATTTAAATCTACCTGTAGGTATAATAGCCACTTTCCAACATTCTCTTGGTTTACCCCCATGCAGTTGCTATAATCTCTCTCTCTCTCTCTCTCTCTCTCTCTCTCTCTGTGTGTGTGTGTGTGTGTGTGTGTGTGTATTAGGGAAGGATGGTAAAATTCAGTTCACCACACCTTTAAAGATGAATCTCCTTAATTTGCACTTCCTGAAACAATATAGTAACTGAAAACATGGTCATCCTTTGACATTTGCATATCCCCAAATTTTGTAGTGCAGTTTTCCAGTCATGTAATGTGTGTGAAAATGCATATGGTAGGGTGAAAGTGCAAGGGGAAAGGCAGCAACTAATGGAAATAACATTACAGTGGTACCCCGCAAGACGAATGCCTCGCAAGACGGAAAACCCGCAAGACGAAAGGGTTTTCTGTTTTGGAGGCGCTTCGCAAGACGAATTTCCCTATGGGCTTGCATCGCAAGACGAAAGCCCATAGGGAAATGCTGGCGGTCGGGAGCAAAGACTTTCGCCCACAGCCGGCCTTCAGAAGAGGACCTCTTCTGAAGGCCGGCGGGGGGCAAAAGTCTTTGCTCCCCCCCGCCTGCCTTCCCCCCGCCTGCCGGGGGCGATCTTAAAATGCTGGCGGGCGGGAGCGAAGCGTTCGCTGCCGACCCCCAGCATTTTAAAATCTCCAAGGGACAGCAGAGAAGTCTCTGTCCCGGGGAGGTTTTAAAATGCTGGGGGTCGGGAGCGAAGCGCTGCCGACCCCCTGCATTTTAAAATCTCCCCGTGTCCCGGGGAGGTTTTAAAATGCTGGGGGTCGGGAGCGAAGCGCTGCCGACCCCCAGCATTTTAAAATCTCCCCGTGTCCCGGGAAGGTTTTAAAATGCTGGGGGTCGGGAGCGAAGCGCTGCCGACCCCCTGCATTTTAAAATCTCCCCGTGTCCCGGGGAGGTTTTAAAATGCTGGGGGTCGGGAGCGAAGCGCTGCCGACCCCCTGCATTTTAAAATCTCCCCGTGTCCCGGGGAGGTTTTAAAATGCTGGGGGTCGGGAGCGAAGCGCTGCCGACCCCCAGCATTTTAAAATCTCCCCGTGTCCCGGGAAGGTTTTAAAATGCTGGGGGTCGGGAGCGCTTCGCTCCCGACCCCCAGCATTTTAAAACGCTGTTCCGAAGGGGGGGGGGACACCTGCCCCAGCCGCCCCACTTCGGAAAGCTGTTCCGAAGCGGGGAGGGGGGCGGGGACATCTGCCCCAGCCGCCCCACTTCGGAAAGCTGTTCCGAAGCGGGGAGGGGGGGCGGGGACATCTGCCCCAGCCGCCCCACTTCGGAAAGCTGTTCCGAAGCGGGGAGGGGGGGCGGGGACATCTGCCCCAGCCGCCCCACTTCGGAAAGCTGTTCCGAAGCGGGGAGGGGGGGCGGGGACATCTGCCCCAGCCGCCCCACTTCGGAAAGCTGTTCCGAAGCGGGGAGGGGGGGCGGGGACATCTGCCCCAGCCGCCCCACTTCGGAAAGCTGTTCCGAAGCGGGGAGGGGGGGCGGGGACATCTTCCCCAGCCGCCCCACTTCGGAAAGCTGTTCCGAAGTGGGGAGGGGGGGCGGGGACATCTCCCCCAGCCGCCCCACTTTGGAAAGCTGTTCCGAAGTGGGGAGGGGGGGCGGGGACATCTGCCCCAGCCGCCCCACTTCGGAAAGCTGTTCCGAAGTGGGGAGGGGGGGCGGGGACATCTGCCCCAGCCGCCCCACTTCGGAAAGCTGTTCCGAAGCGGGGCGGGGGCGGGAACACCTTCTGAAGGCGGGCGGGGGGCGAAAGTCTTTGTCCCCCCTGCCTGCCTTCCCAGGGGCTTTTAAATCGCCTCGGACAGCGGAGAAGTCCTCCGCTGTCCCGGGGTTTTTTAAAATGCTGGGGGTGGGAAGAAAAGCCCTTGTCCCCCCCCCCCCAGCCTTCAGAAGAGGTCCGGGGACAGACTGTCCCCGGACCTGGTCTGAAGGCGGTTTCCCTAGGAACGCATTAATTGATTTTCAATGCATTCCTATGGGGAACCGTGCATCGCAAGACGAAAAAACCGCAAGACGAAGAGACTTGCGGAACGAATTAATTTCGTCTTGCGAGGCACCACTGTATTAACATTATAATGCAGAAAATTGCCATGTGAAAATGAGTATATGGGGGGGGGTGCATATAAAACTTTCAAGATTTTGCACTAAAATGCTGATGAATTTCTATGAGGACTTTCTAAAATATATTTTTTTAATCACGTAATGATGTGGAAATGTGGAGAACTGAACGCAAGAAGCAGAAAAAGAAGAAGGTGATAGAAGCTGAACTTAACAGATCCACCAACTGTTTGTGTGGCTCAGTGTCTTTGCGCTGGGGGGAATCACGATTGCACTTGCTTGTTCAATAGCTCTGACTTTATATACAGTGTTTTTAGGATTGCAGATTAAAAGTTCTGATAGTGATGAAGCTTGAAGATGGGATTTCATGGATCACAGCATTGGCACTTAGCCAGCACTGGAATTATTTCAAAGGTTGGTATGGATGGGCATCTGCAAAGGGCCTCTACTGGTTGCACTATGAGTTCTAGGTTACAGCTTGGCATTGTCTGCAATGACTGGCAGCAACTCTTCAACTCTGCAGCCAAGTGACAAGAGGCCCCTGGACCTGTTGCAGGGAGGAGGACCTGTCATATGGGAACAGATTTGTTTGTATCTAGTCCTCAGACCACCCTGATTTTAATTTATAAGTAGAAAAGAAAGCTGGTCCAACTAGTTCAGTATTATTTATGCTGAAGATGCTAGGGGTTGAACCTTGCACTCTCTGCATGTAAAACAGATGCTGTACCCCTGGGATATGGTCCTTCCTTATGGGGAAGAAATGGCAAGGACTTGTCAGATCAAGCGGGTGATTCAGGACACACTGGAAGATTCAGGTCTGATGAAGAAAGGCACTTTTTGACATAACATAGTTTAACTATGGAATTTGCTCAAACAAGAGGTAGTGATGGCCAGCAACTTGAATGGCTTTAAAAGAAAATGTATGAAGTATATGGCTATCAGTGGCTGCAAATCAAGACGACTATGTTTCCCCTCCACAATCTGAAGCAGTGCACCTCTGAATACTAGTTCCTGGGAATCACAAGTAAGGAGAGCACTGGGCACTCCGGTCCTGCTTATGGGCTTTTCAGAGGAATCTGGTCGACTGCTACAAAAACAGGTTAGCCTTTGGCCTGATCCAGCAGGGCTCTTCCTTTGGCCTTAACAATTCTGATTTTAATCTGGATGAAAATCAATCACACAAATACCTGGAAGAAGCAATAGCCCACCAGCAGCAGGACACCTTTGTATGTCCACTAACACCATTATGACCCTGAACATATACACAAGTCTTTAGCTGCAGCACCTCTGGATGCTTGGCTTCCTTCCTTCTGTTATCTGATTCAAAATGCAAAGAGTGCCCCGAACAAGAAGGAACTCCAAACAGCCCTTTTCTTGCAATTCAGAAGCACTACTACCCTTTTTTTTTTTTTTTACAATTTAGACACACTAATAGTTCATCATGCAATTCAAAATCACTCCCTCTTTCAGAATACTAGGCCACTAAGATGAAACAATCTACTCCTTCAGAGGGCTCCTTAAACAAAACAGAACGGAAAGGTGGCAGCTCGTTCAGCATCCATGGCCACACAAAAGGGCAACATCTTTTCTACTGCCAGTAAGGCACATTATTCTGTAAATACCATTGAAGAACAGGCGCCTGCAGGAAACCAAAGAGGAGAATAAGAGGAGGAAGCCAAAACCCCAAGCTCTTACACTGACCTGCCTCTCATTTCCCAAAGCATGTTGCAAACTTCTTTAACTGATATTATATTCTTAGCATTATTATTACCACCTGCTCTCCTCTCCTTTCCAATCCTGGCATTTAGAAGAAAGGAGACACTTCACTAAAATGTTTTCATGCTATTGTGGCTGAGAAGTGACCCTGTTTGACATCGCTGTAGTCAAAATGTCCTAGGTAGCTATTATTCAGAGTGAGAAACACACAGCGCTTGATCTCTTAAACAGCCACTTCACATTAGGCTGCTCATAGGAGAGTGAGAGGGTGGGGAAGGGAAGGGAGGGAGCTCAAATGGTTCAAGAATGAACTCCAGAAGACATTTAATAATATATAGTTAACACCCAACTTTACGTTTTACTTCAGAGGAAGACCTGAAGGTTTATCTACAAATATAAAGCAACCTGGTTCCTGTTAATTAAAAGAAACAGGAGGTCACTCATTAAGGGCTTGTCCACACTTCTGCTTGTCCCATGCCTAGAATGGGCAGGTCTGAGCAGTTTTCCACTTGACCCAGGCTTTTTACGTGGAAATCCCAAGTGGTTTTCTCCAACCCTCTTTTAAATTCACCCAAGTGGGTGGCCATCACTGCCTTCTCTAGGGGTGAGTTCCATAGTTGAACTGTGTGCTGTGTGAAAAAGTAACTTTTGAATAACATTGCATTATTTAGGGGCAGATAAAGAAGAGCAGGCATAAGGTCCAAACACATGAACAAGGGAATGAAAACATAAAAAAGAGCCTTGCTTGGCATATCTAGTCCAGTATCCTCTTCTAAGAATGGCCAGCCTGATGCCTAGGGGAAGCTGGAATGCTTCAAAGAATAATAGAACTGTAGAGTTGGAAGGGACCCCAGTAGTCATTTGTTGCATGCAGCAACTTTTTGGTTCTGCTGCATTCTGTCCAAACACTATGTTATCTGTCTCACACTCCATTTGGGAGAAGTTACATAAATTTCAAGGGACACGGGTGGTGCTGTGGGTTAAACCACAGAGCCTAGGACTTGCCGATCAGAAGGTTGGCGGTTCAAATCCCTGCGAAGGGGTAAGCTCCTATTACTCGGTCCCTGCTCCTGCCAACCTAGCAGTTCGAAAGCACGTCAAAGTGCAAGTAGATAAATACCTGCGGCGGGAAGGTAAACGGCATTTCTGTGTGCTGCTCAGGTTCACCAGAAGCGGCTTAGTCATGCTGGCCACATGACCCGGAAGCTGTACGCCGGCTCCCTTGGCTAATAAAGCGAGATGAGCACCGCAACCCCAGAGTCGGTCATGACTGGACCTAATGGTCAGGGGTCCCTTTACCTTTAAAGGTAAAGGTAAAGGTACCCCTGCCCGTACGGGCCAGTCTTGCCAGACTCTAGGGTTGTGCGCTCATCTCACTCTATAGGCCGGGAGCCAGTGCTGTCCGCAGACACTTCCGGGTCACGTGGCCAGCGTGACATCGCTGCTCTGGCAAGCCAGCGCAGCACACGGAACACCGTTTACCTTCCCGCTAGTAAGCGGTCCCTATTTATCTACTTGCACCCGAAGGTGCTTTCGAACTGCTAGGTTGGCAGGCGCTGGGACCGAACGACAGGAGCGCACCCCGCCGCAGGGATTCGAACCGCTGACCTTTCGATCGGCAAGTCTTAGGTGCTGAGGCTTTAACCCACAGCGCCACCTGCGTCCCTTTACCTTTACATAAATTTCACAATTTGGTTGGATTTAAAAGAGGGTTGGACAACTTCATGGAGGATAAGACTATTAATTGCTACTAGCCATAATGGTTTATGCTCTGCTTCCATGGTCAGAGGCAATAATGCTTCTGAATACCAGCTGCTGAAAATCATGGAAGGGGAGAGTGCTCTTCTGCCCGTGTCCTGCTTGCAGGCTTCCCATGGGCATGAGGTTGCTCAATGTGATAAGAGGGTGTTGGACAAGATGGACCATCGGCCTGATCCAGCAGGACTCTTCTTCTGTCCTTACTGCTATAACTTGTCAAAATGACAGACTGAATTCAAATACTAATAAATCCACCCGCTTAAATTATTTATGCAACAGAATCAGCTTTCAACCTCTCTCTTCACCCATCATTGACAGAACCAATGCAGGGCTCCAGCTCAGTGGCTGTACATTTCATGTCAAAGGGCTTGGGTTCAAATCCCAGAATCCGTTAAGGCTGGGAAAGGCCCCTGCTGGAGGCCTTTGCAAACTGCTGCTGGTCAAAGGAGAAATTATTGGGTGCAGGTACAAAGAACAATGGCTTAGCATAGTAAAAATCAGTTTCACATGTTGCAGGCTTATAGATTACAAGAAAAAAGGTCTTACAATCTTGTGAAATATCAGTTCAGAGATGCACCCTTGACACACATTTTGCCTGCAAGCTACCAATTCCGGTCCCTGACATTTTACTTTTAAAATGTGTTTGGGTAGCAGAGCTGCCCTGCCTGGCATCTTGGAAACCCACCGTCAGGCAGAGTAGTGGACAAAACCTATCAATTGGCTGACTCAGTAAAGTCTGTTGTCCAAGTACTCACTGCCCATGGGCAACTTCAAGGTCCCTGCAGTCTCCCTCCTTAGGTCTCTTGTTCTTTTAACTGGATTTGGACTGGACAAATCTTCAAAGAGAGGATTGTCCCCCCGTAAAGCAGGACCCATGGCCACCATTTCATGCTGGTGTGGTGGCTCTGGTTGTTATTGGCTCTGGTCCCACCTACACTTGGGTCTGCCTGCCTCCCAACTCACCAGTCCCAATGAAGCATGTTGGAGAATTCTGACAGAAATGGGAGTGGAAATGACCAAAGGTTGCTCATTTGCACAGAATGGAAATGAATCCGACAACTGTAGTTGGCATTCACTGTTGTTGCTTTCCCCCTCTGCAAATGATACATAATTGTTTATGGTTCTTCACCACCCCCTCATATGCATTGTATTTCCTTTGCATTGAAATGAATGGCCTTTGCATCAAAATGAATAGGAGGGGGAAACCATAATTAAGTAAAGCTTTGCTACAGCAGACAGCGAGATGAATAATGCAGTTTTCCACAGAAGATAAACTGTAATGGAATGGAAACAGGGCTGCATGCAGAATGGAAAATGATGCCTTCTTACACCCCTAGTTCTAATGGGCAGCAGTCACCACTGCTCAGTGTAAAACAGTTTCATAGGCTCAAACAAGACAGATTTCCCCCCTGTTGGGATGTGCGACAACCTCCCCCACCTCTCCAACACACACACACACACACACACACACACACACACACACACACATCGTGCTTTTCTCAAGCTGATTATTTAAATATAGCCAGCCAGCACTTTCCTAAGCAACAGAAACAAAAGAAGGGTATTTTCCCCAAATAACTAACAAGCTAACAGCTGGTCTAGATACCACTTGAATTGTGTGGTTTACAGCTGGAGAAGGGCTGTAGGTCAATGGCAGAGCATTTGCTTTGCATGTAGAAGGTTCCTGTTTCAATGCAAGCATCTCTTGGTAGGGCTGAGAGAGAGCCCTCTCTGAAATCCTAGATAGATACTGCAAGTCAGTGTAGACCAGGAGTGGGGAATATTTGACCATTCAGATGTTGCTGAACTACAGCTCCCATCAGCCCTAGCTAGCTTGGTCAGGGATGACAGGAGCTGTGGTTGTCTTCATCCAGAAACCCTGGAGAGCCACTGCTAGTCATGTAGACAATAGGAAGCAAGATGGGCCAAGGGTCTGACTGAGGAAGGTTCCTAAGATGAGCACTGCTATTTTAGCAATGAGTAGAGCAGCCTTCCTCAGTCTGGTGGCCACTTGATGGCCTGGCTGGCCGGGGCTCATGGGAGTTCCAGTGCAAGAACAGTTAGAGAGCACCAGGTTGGAGAAGGCTGCACTATGACATTAGAGGTCTGTATAACATTGTGCATTCAACAACAGCAGCAGCAGCAACAACAACAACAAGTTAGCTAGCTGTCAGGGTTATTTCACCGAACTAGTTAAAAAAGAAACAAAGTTATCCAGGATGAAAACTGTTGTCTTGAGCCACTCTCTGCCCTGCAAACTACTTTCTAGTTAAAGACAAAGCAGGCTGATATTGAAGTTTCAGTTCAATTGCTTTCGATCGGCTGGTGTCCGGCATGAGAAATGGCTCCATTTAAGAGGAATTACCCTTTGTACAAATCACTTCACTATTTAAAACAAACCACATGTATCATCATTAAGTGAGAGAAAATTTACCAATCTTTTGGTATCGACAACACCATGGCTGGGTTGTGAGATAGCATTGCATATGGCATTGCAACAGTTGACTTTGCAACTCCATATGGGGGGACTGTGGCCAAACAGCATATTTTGTTGCATGGTATAGGAGGTTTTCCTGGCTGTGCTCAGATGAACCCCTCTCATGAACGGTTGGGCTGCAAGACAGCTTTATGGGGTGGGGGACACTCACAATATCACAGTCTAAGCCCTAGCTATATTATTTGGTTTAGTTTGTTTGCTTTCTGAAGTCAGATCAATATAGGATGTCAAAATCACCTCAAAGGATATCTAGTGCTGCTAAAATCTTTCTTCCAAACACCACTGGTCAAAGTAGTGTCTGATTTTAAGGCAGGGTGGGGAGGGGATCTGGGGGCCACCAAATTCTGTTGTCCTCCAATTCCCACCAGCCCTTTCCAGAATGGCTAATAGTCAAGGATGATAGGAGTTGTAGTCCAGGAGGCCATAAGCTCCACTCTCCTGATTAGAACAAATTCTGTGGAGCTGGCATATTTGGATTTTATTCATGTGCTGCAGAGGTGAGAGGTGGTGGGATAAGGGATGCCTAGATACTTCTACATTGAGTTTTACAAATGTTAGTTACCGTCTTCATAGGCCAAGATTGATCGCTAACCCATTTTCACTGCACCTACTTTTACAGAACATGGGATATTCTCCGATCAGATCCTAAAGCTGAAGGCCAAAGCTGCAATCCTATGTGCGCTTATTCAGTAGGATCTGGCTGCAAATTTGGTACTAGGCTTGGTAAAATGGTTGACAAGACATCTAAAGGGTTTTGAACAGCTCCTCCTGATGGATGCCAGCACCAACTTTTGACTCCCCCCTTTCTGCCTTTTAATGAACACATGACTTGCTGTTCATCTATAATATAGACAAGGCATAAAGGCCAGGCTTCCAAATTTAACCATTTCATCAGTCAAGCTTCCCAGTGCATTTGTATAATAAACTGCCGTGTGCTATTTAAAGTTCTCTTTTGTACAAGGACACATTTGCATGCTCTGAAGGATTTCTTAGCAGCATTTGTAAAGCATAGCTTGTCATTAGTGTGGAAAAGGCTGCTTTGTTGACACCATTTAAAAGTATTTCAGTGAATGCAAAGAGAACTTATAAACCTCACAGGTTCAGTTCAATAAGTAATAATTTACAATGGTAAAGCATAGCACACATAGACATATTTTCCAAAATGAACTAAATAACCTATTTCTCCACCTAGGAATAGAGGGGGAAATCAGTTCAGTCCACATTTAAAGGCAAACCTCCCTAGTTCGCTGTTTCTGAAACAATATGTGAACCAAAAAGCAGCCATCCTCCAAAATTCGCACTACTCTGGGTTTTGCAGTGCAGTTATCCAGCCAAGTAATATGTACAAAAAATGCACGAACGGGGTAAACTGTGTGTCAAAGAGCATATATAAATGAAAACAGCATGCAAAGATGTATCGTATTAGGCAAAAATGTTTGCAAAAAAATCTGTATATTAGGAGAAATTTGCACTAAAATGTTGAAGAATTTTCATGAGGACTTTCATAATAATAATACTGTTAACCATTGCCATCAAATGTAGAGAACAAGGCTTTAGGTTACAAAAAAGGCAAAACTGAGAGAAACAGAAACTGTTAGATTAACCTGTCCCTATGACCCACCCTACAATTTTTGCATTTAAGGGGGGGTCCACATTAAAAGCAGCTTCTTAATTGCTATACAGTTGAAACCAAGACGCTTGTGTTATATCTACTCAACAATTTTCTGCATTGTGTGTGTGTGTGTGTGTGTGTGTGGATAACATGGAAGCAGTTTGGGGCAACAAACGATTGTAGGGGGATAGGAAGTAATTGTGACTTGAGCATTAGTTAAAGTAGATCACCACACAAGTAAAAGAACAAGTTAAAAGGACAGCAACCTATTCTCTGTGTTTCAAGAGAAGAATGTTAGCGACATCTAGTTAGTGATGTTATGTTTACCACTCAGACTTAATGCATATCAATAAAAACGGGGGAGGGTGTAGTAGGATCCAAATTTTCTGCTGTGAATCTAGTTTGGCATTATGCATCCCCAAAGGACAGGCTTTTGTATTATGCAATTTATCCCCCCCTCCCACCTAAAAAAGAAGGCTACCAAATCATAGCTGTGACAGGTGTAAAATTCTAGATAACTTATCATTACCTGATAAACAAAATGACAGTTAAGACAACACTTCATTAAATGCAATAGAAATGTCTGTAGTATTGCAAAACAAACAAACAAATTATCTGAACAAAATCCTAGTTTTTTCCTATGCAGCTTCTACAGACCAAACTGTACTCAAAGGGTGGGGTGACAGTAACAGACCTAGAAATGTATTTTTTTTATTAAATCTCCCCACCACATGTATCTTAAATGTAGAAATCCAATTCTACAAGGGAAACGAAAGGGAGACTAGAGAGTGTTAATAGCATGAACCTCTGCAGCGGAACAGGCATCCGCAGAAGGGTTCAGGTAAAACCTTCAAGATGCAACACTTTCCAAAGTGCATGACGGTGGCAACTCTCCTAATTTTGTCCAGGGCAGAGTGAGAGCCACCACTTTCAAGCATATCATTGTGGCAGCATCTATTTTCTTAAATCAGAAAGTATCTTCTATACAGAGGCTGAGATTGCACAATGCTGTTGCAATTCTACATAGAGGAAAGAGATGATTCCTAGACCCCCACTTCTTCCCCCTCCCCTCATCCTCCAACCTTGCATTTATGTAATCTTTTAGCAGTTCCTTGTGTGCCCAGATTGACCTCTAACCTTAAGTCACATAAGCCCATTCAAAAGCTACTTCCTTAATGTTAAAATGGTTGCCTTGAAAAGTTCAAGAAACAACTGGAGAAAATAGAACTTGCTTCCGCTGGTATAGTACAGCTATGCAGAAAGACAATGATCTTTTAAGGGTGATTCCCCAAGCATCTAATTTTTAAAAGGCACACAGACAGAAGTAGCATTGAGACTTTAAGTTAAAAACAAAGGAGAGATTTGGTAGGCTTACTGCTAATTTAAATTGCATGCAGATAAAGCCCTCCCACGTAACAACTATATTCTAATCTGTACACATGAACCTTTTAATATATAATTTGTTTGTCAATCCCAGAGCCAATTCCCACAGAATGTCTGGATACGGAGGAGAGCTTTGGTTTCTTTTAAAATGTGAGGCTTTCGAGCAACTGCCCACATCTTAAAAGGCACCAACGCTTGTATTCTGAGCAATTTCATTTTTAAAAAAAAAATTTAAGAAGATAGATCCATTGCAAGAAATCAAGAATATATTAGAACATTGCTCTGTTTCCCCCCCTAAAGAGAGACAAGGAAAGAAAGTTCTGTATTGCTTTGCACACATCTGTATGTGACATCTAAACTGCCGTAGCAGCTGAGTGTTAATAGATAAATGCTCCTGTACCGTACGCTTCAGCTGAGTTATAGTAAATGCAGAAAGGGGGGGAGGGGGGCAGATGACACTCTCAACAGAATACATGCAATTACATTTGCATGACAATATATTTTAATCTTGCTCCTTGCACCCAGTGCATATCCCCTCTGTAGTAGGAGGCTCAGTTTATTACGCACAAAACTGTACATTTATAATAAGAATTCTAAGCACAGACATGCCATTGTGAGATGCTGACACTTTGACGCTTGAACATTTGCCTGGGAGAAATATCCCCCCAATTGATTCCAATGGATTTACTTTTAAGTAAGTGGACTCAGATGTCTTGCTATGCAGCCCTAATTTATTTTCCCTTCTGAAATTTCATGGACAAAAGGCAACAAATCCCAAAACTTATTTGTAACACCAGTTGGGGGAACCCCTAATATTAAGATGCTGAAAAATAATAATAATGGGGGAACCACTGATTTCTAAGGTGGAGGTAACTGCCTATGCCCTCCCCCCCTCCCCATAGTAAACCTTCAATATGATGCCCATTGATAAATATCAAGATGCAAATCACAGATTTCCAAATGACCCATCAACTGATCTGGCAAACTTCTACCATTTATACTGCTCTTTCCCCCATTTATCCTCCACTGGCATCTAATTCCAACGAAAGACTCACATGGCAAATTGTGAGTTTAAACCAAATTTGCACCAGGACTGTACTTTGAAAAACAAATTTGATTCCCAGGTGCAAAAACTGGGAGGAGGAGAAGAAGGATTTTAAATAATAATAATAATAATAATAATAATAATAATAATAATTTTGTGTGGCTAAAATCTCTATCATCTATCTATCTATCTATCTATCATCTATCTATCTATCTAATCATCTATCTATCTATCTAAACCTTGCATACATATTGTTCCCAGAGCAAATACGAAACCAAAGCCACAGAAGGGGGGGGGGGAACCATCCTCAAAACTTCAGAATATTTGAGATCACATGCATTGAAGCTGTACCATTAAAGAAAACGGAGGCGCAGAGGCGACTTTCTCGTACGAATTAATTTCTTTTGCTTATTTGAATGCATTCGTACACAGGCAAACACACACAGGCACATGAAAGAGACAATTACACATTCCATTCAGGCAGAAAGCTGTTTCCACTTCATGGGGTACAGACAATACAGTGACAAGAAGAGGGAATGACCAAACCCGGGTGAGGGGGGGGGGGAGAGAGAGAAGCAAGGGTGGGGGAGAGAGAGTTGGAAGAGACTAAAAAAAAAGTTGCTGCGACTTACCTGCTGTAAATACATAAAAGTCAAGGCACAGGACAGCTGGGGACACATGCCGACGTTCGGCAGCGCAACGCAGGTCGTCCCCGTCAGAGGATGCTGCATGTTGCTGCTCTGAACCCGACGTAGGACAAGTGAAGGGGGTTGCATACACGCACGTTGCTGCTGCCTCTCCGGTGCAAGCTTGGTTATTTATTTCTCTCTCTCTCTCTTCTCTCCCCCACCCCAAACCTGCCACCCCCAACACCACAACTGCCAGCACTCTCTCTCTCTCTCTTTCTCTCAGATGTGTGGGTCTTTTTGCTTTTGTTTTCTCTCTCTCAAAAAGACACACCACCTCTCAAAAGCATCCCTTCTCAGGGTGTTTCTTTTTCTCTCCCCCCCCCCCTTCTTTTTAACAACGCAACCTTGCCAGCCTCCTCACCTCCAGCTCCCAGTGTTAAAGCCCCACTACGTTCAATTGTCAAGGCAAGGCCATTTGCTACAATTTTTGTTTGGGAGGGTAATCCCACCCAACGCTGCCAAACAACACCCCCCCCCCAGCTCACTCAAACGAAACAAAAACAGAGAGGTGTGGGAAGGAGAGAGCGAAAAAAAAGGGGTGGTGGTGAGATTTAATAAGCAAAGGAGAGAAGGCAGCCGGCAGCTTCTAAGCTGAGCTGCTGAAACTCCCCCTCAGTGACAACCGCCGTTGGAAGGGTTTGTTCCACATTAAAAGCCTGGCTCCCTTGGAGAGAGAGAGAGAGAGAGAGAGAGAGAGAGAGAGACAGAGAGAGAGACAGAGAGAGAGACTCCTTCTGGTGTGGCTGATGCTACTCCGCTCCTCTCATTTGTCAAATGGGTCCTAACCAGGGCAGGGTCTCTGTACCACTCACCAAAAATTCAAATAACTGCATTTTAAAAATCCCTGGAGAGGATGCAGAAGGAGAAAGACAGGCATCATATACAGTCATGCGGTTTGGGCAATTAATGTCACTGCCCAGCTGGGACGAGAAAGGCTGTTATGATTCACCACAGACACCCCTCCTCTCCAGTGTTGCTTTTTTTATTTTCTTCCTCAGGCCCCACACCTGACAATCAGTTAGGGAATCCCCCATCGAAGGAATAGGCAAACAGAGAAAGAACAAAGTCTCTCTCTGTGTGTGTGTGTTTGTGTGCACGTTTAGAAAAACATGCATTAAAAGTATAGAAGCACAAAAGAAAGTTAAAATACTCTAGAAGATACACATGGCTTTGATCTGTGCCTATTTCTCTGGCCATCCTTCTCAAAACATGTTCCATACACAGGGACACACAAACATACACCCCCATCACACACACAGATGGACTTTACATGCCTGACTTGAAAGGAAAGCTTGAACTCACATTTTATACCGAGTCCTATTGCACCAGAAGTACAATCTGATGCATGGAAGCCACAGGAGCGAGGGGGAAGTATTTCTTATTCTTAATATTAATTCTAATTTTAAAACCGCTTGTTTAGATACCATGCAATGTATCAAAATCACTCTGGGTGAGGTGAAATGAATATACGTATACCATATATCTAGGAAATAATATGTGTGCGCACACACATCTCCCAAATCTTTTTATTTTTGTTTTCCATAATATACTTTGCACCTATCTCCCCTTCTGCATTTCACAGAAGCTTGTAAAATCATTAACTGCTGTGAAAAATTAGATTAGGAACCACAGCAGAATCTCGTGGAATAAAGATCATGGTGTGGCACAATCCTTTCCCTCCCTTTCTCTCCTGTCCTGGGAAGAAAACATCTCTCTCTCTGTTTGTGTTTGTACAGATACAGATACAGATACAGATACAGATACAGATACAGATACAGATATATAATTTCATTTAAGATTATAAAACGTGTCAGAAGGACAATCTATTACAAGAGGCTATTCTGTCAGGTTACAAGAACAAACACCATTAGTCACTAGGGGGAATGTAATGTTTACTTTTTTACTTAAGAGAGAGTAATGTCCCTCATTGGAATTAGTATTCAACTGTCGCAAACTGTCTCTCCCCCCCCCCCCTTTATTTTATGGAGTAATAATTATTCATTAGTAGATCTAGTTAGTCTTCATGTAATAAAATCGGATGTGATCTGCAAATTAAATCATTTATGCTCAAAACTTGTCCTTGAGGTCAAATTTCTTTTCCCACCTCCCTTCCACATGTTACTAATATGTAACAAAAGATACTGGTGTTATTCAAAATGGAATTTGACAAATGCATTGAATTATTAATTCTTCCATAAAAAGGCTGAATCTCAGCAAATTACTCTTCAGGATTCCCCTCCATTTCCCTTCCCTCTCAAGGTTCCTTTTGAGAAGCAGAACTTTTCAAACATTCAGAGGGAACCCAACTTAAAAAAAAAATAAGAAGAATAAGAAAAGGGGGGGGAGAGGCAGAATAGGCTACAATCTGTACCAAGTGAGGGAGCATTTAGAGTTAGTGGGAAATATTTCTCACAGAAATATATTCTGTGCCATTTCTTGTTGTTTTTATGTGGGTGTATTAAAAAAAAATTGGTGTTGGGAAGGTTGCAACTATATTTCCCTTTACATAAAGATTCATTTCTTTCCCAAGCTACTATTGAACTAAAATGCAAACAGATCACTAGAGAATTCCTGTGATTCAGGCAAACAGCTCTCAACTCGGAAGGTAATTAGCTGTTGCATTGTGAGACGTGGACACATTTGAAAAAGCTCCTTTAAGAGACAGAGAGAGAAAGAGAGAGAGAGAGAGAAATCTATAGCAATCTTACTGCAAGAACCCCACCCACAGGACTGAGACAAGGCCGGGTGTTACAACCAAAAATACACTTCTTCCCAAAGCAAGACACCCCTCTAACAAACCCGCGCCACCCAACACACACACCTATTAAATGGCTAAAAATAAGGAAAATGCTTGGACTTACAAAACAGGGCTTGCTTTCATGCGCAGGGAAAGTCCATGTATCATGAGCTTGAGGTTCTCGGATAGCACTCCTACACTGAAGAGCACAAATTAATTTATAACACAAAAAGGGGGAATATAAAAGGGGGGAATAAAAGCCTACGCACACACAAGAAAGGAAGGAAGGAGGGTAAAAATAAAAGCTAACATAAAAATGAAGTCCCTTATAGCCACTTTCTCATATCCTCCCCCTTCTTCATTCTATCCCTTTGCCTTAAGCAGTCCCTTGTTCTGACAGGAATATCTCATGCTCCTCTCCCCTCTTTTTCCAGAACACTAAACATGTTATTCAGCAAATGCCCTGAGCCGATAGATAGAAAGAGATTTCTTTCTTTCTTTCTTTCTTTCTTTCTTTCTTTCTTTCTTTCTTTCTTTCTTTCTCTCTCTCTCTCTTTATTCTTCAGCCGACTCACAGAAACACCCTGATAAATAAAACATGGCCCTCTAATAAGACCCTATCATAATGGGCAATGAAAAACAAATACGTTGCATAAGAGATGAACAAACCCATTTTCTCTATATATTATGGGTGGTTTCATTTCATTGTTTTAGTTTTGTAGTCAAACGGCACTAAACGCTTTGTGTCTGGACGGTTTGGAACTGTCCATGGTTCTTAAGCTCTCAAAGCAATGCTTTAAGCAAGCAAGCAAAATGTGTGCTATAAATGAAGCACTTCAGGCTCCCCCCCCCCCAGCAACCAAGCTGCTTTCAAGAAGAAGAAGAAGTTGCAGTAAGGTGTGTCTTCATATGTATTTACATGATCAGTAACACGTTTATTAGTCAGTGATATTTATAAACCAACTTTTGCCACAGGAAATCCAGGCTGGAAGGAGATTCTAGGCCACCACCTGAGCAGTGGCTTCACTTCTCATTATCCCCCTTCCAACAAATAACATATTCAGTATCGCTCAGAATATCAAAAGTACATCTCACCACAGTGAGTTTAAGAGGTCTTAAAGGTAAGGTAAAGGGATCCCTGACCATTAGGCCCAGTCGTGGCCGACTCTGGGGTTGCGGCGCTCACCTCGCTTTATTGGCTGAGGGAGCCAGCATACAGCTTCTGGGTCATGTGGCCAGAATGACTAAGCTGCTTCTGGCAAACCAGAGCAGCACACAGAAACACCATTTACCTTTCTGCCAGATTTTCTGCCTATTTATCTACTTGCACTTTGACGTGCTTTCGAACTGCTAGGTTGGCAGGAGCAGGAACCAAGCAATGGGAGCTCACCCCGTCGCGGGGATTCGAACTGCTGACCTTCTGATTGGCAAGTCCTAGTTTAAGTCTGTGGTTTAACCCATAGCGCCACCCTCCTTAGTAATTTACAATTCCAGTCACAGTAAACCAAAGCACGTGATCTGGATGGGTTGTAGCTCAGTGGTAGAACATCTGATTTGCATTCAAAAGGTCCCAGTTTTAATCCCTGGCATCTCCACATATGGCTGGGAATGCCCCCTCTCTGAAACCATGGAGAGCCACCACCAAATCATTATACTGAGATGCACCAAAGTTCTGACTATGAGGCAGTTGCCTGTGCCCCTAAGCACAGAAAGTTTTCTGTGGATACACATATTACCTATTTATGTAGCCGAAGCCACCACTTCTCGGCCTTTTAGCTAAGATCGGGGGTAGGATGTGGGATGCAGCTCCCCTCCTTTCAGGGGGGAGGAATTTGCGACACCCATCCTCCCCTGGAAGAAGAGGGAAGGTGGTTTACTTATTTATTTCATAAAATTTATACACTGCTTGATTGTAAAAACAACAACCCTCAAAAAAGTTTATGAAAGATAAAGCTGTGAGATCAAGAAAAAAAAATCACAACCCTACTTTAAAACACCCCAAACATAAAACACTAAAACAGATTAAAATTACCTCAACTTGTTAAGTGTCTGCGTAGGCTTCTTTAAGCATGAATGTTTTTAGCAGGCACTGAAAAGTTTAAAGTGAAGGTGCCTGCTTGATCTCAATAGGAAGATTTCTCCCAAAGAGGAAATCATTATTCGGCATCCACCCTTCAAACCTTTGCAGTTCCCCATACGTCCTGATATGAAAAAAAGCTTAATAGGGGAGATTCAAATGAAGCAATCACACCTTGGAAGGCTGCAGAGTGTAGACCTTGGCACCCCATGCTTCTGATATGGAAAGCATTGATTTGAGAGATTAAACATAAGCATGGGCACCTAGGAAGGCTGCATAATGTAGCATGCAGGTGAGATGATTTGTAGAAAGAAGGAAAAGGCAATCACAGAACCTCTTGGCCACGCCACATATAAACTAAACACAATTAATAACCAGCGTCCTATCCATAATGTTGTCAGGTTTTTCTCTCCTCTCTGGTAATTACTGAATGGAATTTATTTTCTCATTAATTGAGAATGGTAAAAAATAATGCAGGAGAAACTTTCAGCACAACACATTAGATGTTATCGCTTGGGAAGGGGGTGTCAGGGGACACAGAGCTGCTTTTGGCAGTAGCCACATAACACTTTTAATGTTTCATTTCAGCCTCTATGTGATTTCCATTGGCCTCCCATCCAGAACATGCTGAGGTCTATATCACAGCATCAGGTGCACTCAGAATATCCGATAAGCTCTCATAACTGATTGATGAAATTATGGTTCAACATCTGCATAGGTAGGCAGAGAAGTAATTTAAAGCATGGGTGCCCAACTTTAGGATGAGTTCACACACAACTGAGAGGAAGAACTATAGTTCCATGTACAGGGCGAGTCTTTTAAAAGAGGCCCTGTGGAACATGTGTAGTCTGTATCCATGGGGCCTCTTTTAAAGGACTCACCCTGTACATGTATTGTATGCAAAAGGTCACACATTCAATTTATAACATCTCCAGGTAGTACCAGGAAATAATCCTGCCTGATACCCTGTAAAGACACACTGGCAACTAGTATAGACAATACTTTAGTAGAGGGTCTAATCCTATATTACTAAGAGCACAAGAACATGAGAAGAGCCTTGTTGGAGCATCCTGTTCTCACAGGAGCCAACCAGATGTCTATGGGAAACCTGCACCACAAGAGCACAAACACACCATGGCTTTCAGTAACTGATATTCAGAAGCATTATGACCTCTGACAGTGGAGGCAGAATAGAGCCATAATGAATAGTAGCTATCAGTAGCCTTATCAATACTCTGGGTTTGTCAAATCTCTTTTGTCAAACAGGTGAGCTCCCGTTGCTCGGTCCCTGCTCCTGCCAACCTAGCAGTTCAAAAGCACATCAAAGTGCAAGTAGATAAATAGGTACTGCTCCGGCGAGAAGGTAAATGGCATTTCCGTGCGCTGCTTTGATTCGCCAGAAGTGGCTTAGTCATGCTGGCCACATGACCTGGAAGCTGTACGCCGGCTCCCTTGGCCAATAAAGCGAGATGAGCGCCGCAATCCCAGAGTCGGTCACGAATGGACCTAATGGTCAGGGGTCCCTTTACCTTTACCTAGTCTGGTTATCTATAAGATCAAACTAAAGGGGGGGGGGTAAGAGTGTCTTCACTACATTTCCATAGCAGATTATTAGTCCTAGGAAGCAGGTGGTGGGAAAGATTCTCTTTCTCATTTGGCAGGAAAAAGTTGATTGATTAAAATGTGGATGAATTATTCGCTACTGGATGAGGTCTGCATGGTAAAAGCAAGCTTAATCCAGAGGCAACAAAGGTGTTGCCCTCCAGTTGACACCTGCTGCAATGTATTGGTCTAATTCAAGGACAGGCAACATGATGCATTTCAGGTGCTGATGGACTACTACTCCCATCATTTATGACTATTGGCTGTGTGTAATGGGAATTGAAGACCAACAATATCTGCGAGGCCACAGCTTCCTCATCTCTGGTCTAATCCAAAGGCACAATCCTGCACATTTTAAGTTTCATAATCATTTCATAGATAGATGAAAGATAGATAGATGATATAGATAGAGAGACAGATGATAGATGATAGATAGATAGATGATAGATAGATAGATAGATGATAGATAGATAGACATATCTATCTATCTATCTATCTATCTATCTATCATCTATCTATCTATCTATATCTATCATCTATCTATCTATCATCTATCTATCTATCTATCTATCTATCTATCTATCTATCTATCATCTATCTATCTATCATCTATCTAGCTATCTATCATCTATCTATCTATCTCTATCTATCTATCTATCATCTATCTATCTATCATCTATCTATCTATCATCTATCTATCATCTATATCTCTATCTATCTCTATCTATCATCTATCTATCATCTATCTATCTATCTATATCTATCTATCTATCTATATCTATCTATCATCTATCTATCTATCTATATCTATCTATCATCTATCTATCTATCTATCTATCTATCTATCTATCTATCTATCGATCTATATCTATCATCATTTATCATCTATATATCATGATGTCCCTTTATCTTTTATAATGGATAAAAGCAGATCCCATGAACCTCAGTCAGTGGGTGTTGTAGTCAGGGGAAACCTGAGTTGAGAAGTCCATCATCAACCAGTCATCCCACACTCCTTATTCATCATTAATTGATCAAATCAAGCTTGCAATAATATTTTCTTTTGTTTTTATTGTTGTTTAGCAGGAACAATGTGGTTGGAGGAAGACCCACATTATTCACCCTGTCATCCCACAGGCTATGCAGTCACACCAACCCTATTATCATCACCACAACAGACATTGGCAGGGGGGTTGAGACGATGCAAAATATATCCAGCCTGAGTCCAATGGATAATTCAATAGTCTTGCAGAACTGGTAACGGGGAGAGATATACCAGACACAAAAAAAATATTTCTTCTTAAATGGCCAAAGGAGAACAAAGGGAACAATAAATCTTGGGTTGCTGTTTTTCTTTTGATTATATATTTTGTAGTTTTATATTATGATTTTGTTCTGTGAGCCACCCCCCTGAGACCTCTGGGTATAAGGCAGTATAAAAATTCAATAAATAAATAAGCCACCCCTTAGTTATTTGGTAGTGGAAGACTCTGTCCTGGCTCTCACTTGATGATGAACTCCAGTGATGTTTTCCCCCCAAAAGCTTTAATGCTCAGATCAGTGTGATACATATGCAAAATGCTGTTCAAAGGCACAGCAGGTAACACACATTGCTACACATTGCACAGCAGGTGATATGGCTGCTCAAGTGAAGACATTCATCCAACAGTGGTACACAACAATGAATGGGGCAAGCACAGATTAGTGCAGCAGGTGGTTCTTTTCCTTAGACTGGGCTAGCAATCTAACATTCTGTCTGGAAGGCTGGTGGACCTTCTCCACCTATTCATACTTCTGTTGGCATCTCTCATCAGAAGCGGTCCCTCTCACTCCTGCTGGATGAACACCAAAGGTCCATCTGGTCCATCATCCAGGGCTGGTCCAATACATTTTGGGACCTGAAGCAAAGCACAAAATGGCACTGGTGCTACCTCCCCACAAGGAAAAAAAGGAATGAGTGAATATCTACATTGGGAATAATGGGGGAATGAATATCTGCATCAGGAACAAGAGTGGAAGAAAACCAGCATCACCTCCTATTCACTAAGTCTTCTGTAGAATGGCATTGGGCAGGGCCTGCCAAGGAGGAGACAGATCGGTCTCCAAGGAACATGCCACAGCTGTCACTGCCACTGCAGCAGCAGTGGCCAATGCATACCTTTGCGGCCAGATCAGACAGAGGACTTTGGGTCCTGCTACCTGAAGCTGTTGCCTCACCTTGCCTCATGGGTGGGCCAGCCCTGCCACCATCCTATTATTGTAGTACCCAACCAGATGCTTATGGGAAACCCACAAGCTAAACCTGAGTGCAGAAGCACTCTCCCCACTTCAATACATCATCTCCACATCAACAAGGTCACTCTCCTTCGGTCCTTCTGTCAGTAAAGGTCATCCCATAGGCCAATGAGCAGATTCCTGTTCCAATACCAGGTCAAAACCCTAACTGAAATGGCTATAATAAATCAGTGCCATTCAACAGTGCCTGAAATTGTCCAGTAATAATAATCTGTTCAAGCAATTTAACCAGGAAGGGGTCTATAGTTGTCATCATAGGTCCAGAAAAGTCCGTCCCCCCCCCCCCCCGGAACAACCTTATCACTGCCTCTTTCAAAGAGTTGGGGAAACTCCATCTATCAAGGAGAAATTTACCCACCTCCTGGACTCAAGACAGATACCCCTGCCCCTATTTGATGCAATAAGTCAGTGGTTCCCAAACCTTTTTTTGGGCCACAGCCCCTTTGTTTCCATAAACTCATCCTCAGTGCCCCCTACCCTACCCTGTTTAAAAACAACAACAACAACAACCACACATTATTCAGAATAGTGATTTGCACCACCTACTAAAAATAATAATAGCAAAATAAAATTCAAAACAGTAACAATTACAGTAATTGCACATTTATTCAAAATCTATTTTTTTGAATTAATTCAACAAATTGATGGACTTGATCCAGTGATACCAATTTCAGCTGGTTGGAGGAACTTCCCCAAGTACTTTGTTCACATTTAGAATTTTTGCTGCAACAGGTAAAAACCTCCCCGGAATTTCCCCAGGGAATTCCACTTGACCTGACGAATATTTGCCAATGACAACATTCAGAGCAAAGTTTGGGGGTTGCTTCTCAAAAGTATTTTCAGGGAGATGTACTGGGAAGCAAAAAATAAAGTTGCATTTTTATTACTGTTTTTTTGCAAGTGTGACATTTTCACATTTATTTATTTTTGCTCAGGACCAAACTCTGCAGTTTCTGGAGGCCTTTTCAGAGAAAAGGTACTGCTCAGAGAACACCCGAGAGAACATAATTTGGGGGTGGGAGGCTGGGGGGAAATGTGCAAGAAAAGTCCTCAAGAATTCACACTGTTCATCACTCTCCAATCAGCATAAAACTAGACAGGTAATGCAATGTCAATAGTGCCCTTGCCCATACATCACCGTTAATGTGTACCAAGCCTGATCTGGTGGGACCCTGACAGATCCACACACTACACTGTGCTTGATCCTTGGCTGCTCTGCTGAGACGGACGACTAGGGAGCCAATTAGTGTCAATTGCAGTCGGGTTCATTTGTTAGTGACTGGACTTAGCCTTCCGATTTATATCACACACACCACACATACACACACAGCAAAATGAAATGACCTGTACTGGATTTGAATTGGAAAACTCGGAGGTGAAAAAGGCTTTCGTTTAATGACAATGACTGAGCTGGAGAGATTAGTTGGGGCCCTTTCTTACAAAAGGAACAATCAATGTTTCCACCTTCCTTGTTCCAATTTGGAATGTCAAACTAATAACGGTAGTAGGCTGATGCCTTTAACGAGGTGCTGGACCTGCCAGTTATTTTCAAGGGTGGGGGAAAAGTACAGTAGGACAGGCAGACCTGCTGTTCATTCCTGAAAGTCCAGTGGCATCATTTTTTTAAAAGGGAGAGAGAGAAAGAGAGTATGGTAAAAAAAAGAGAGAGAGTGTGTGTTTTGCAGGTTGTGGAAACTGCAGGACAGGAGACACTTCAACAGGAATAAAACACACAGTACTAGCAGAAGCTATCAGCCAGCTCCTGTCATGTGCCCCCATAGTCTGGTATGCAGTAATATATTGCATCCATAGGGACATGATTTATACTGACTTAGACCATGGATACAGCTCATTCAGTATTCCAAATATTGACTGGCAGTGACAGTGGTTTCAGGCAGGAGTCTTCTCCCAGTCCTACCCAGGGAGCCAGGGGTTAAACCTGGGACCTTCTAAGGAAGAGAAGATGCTCTGCCACTGGGCTACAGGCTTTCCATGTGGGTGGAAATCTTTTTTCTTCTTGTTGCTAATAACCATCAATAGATTTATCCTACATGAATTTGTCTGTCAAAGCGGGTAGGTATTGCTCTCACAACTGTAATGTAATTAAAAATTGTGCAAAGAAGTACTTCCTGTGGTCAGTCCTGAAGCTTCTCAACACTTCTGGTTTACGGAATGTCTCACCAATATACTATTTGCCTTCTGTGGTTGCTCCTGTGGGAAAGGGGTGGGGAACCTGCAGCCCTCTAGATCTTTCTGGACTCTGTCTCCCATCTCCATCTTCCACAGCCAGCATGGTCAGCATTAAGAACAATGGGAGTTGTAGTCCAGCAATATCTGGAGGCCACAGGTTCCCTAATCCTGCTGCAAATGAGTATTTAAATGCCCAAAACAACAACAGCCCTAATGTGTCTCATAAGAAAACTGACGTGTATAAAGCTTGGTCATTGGCCAATGGAGCTCAATAATGTCTACAATGGCTGACAATAGCTCTCCAGAATTTCAGACAGTAGCATTTTTCTTTCTCCTGCCCCTGGAGATACCAGAAATTGAACCTGAGCTCTTGTGCATGCAAAATATGTGCTCCACCAATGAGCCCTTCTCTAAAGCATGTGATATTAATTCACACACACATACAAGGTATATGGCACAGACTGACAAATTTGATGCATTTAGACCAATGCAAGTTGCCGAGGTCATTGAAAAGGTGGAAACTCTATATAGTATCACAAAAAGGTTGTTCAAAAATTACACTGAGCACAGGTACAAGTTGTTTCTACAAATCTACAGTGTTTGTGTACACAAGTATACAGACCACATGCTCATTGAGCATGATGTGTGAATTACTGTATGAGTGTACAGCTCAACTTATTGTGTACACTTTAAATTTATGGTGTGATTTTGACTAGAGTCACAATCAGGGCAAACACACAGTATTTTTCTTCCTGAGCCAAAGATCAGAAGCCCTCCACACCCCATCTTAGGCATGTAAAGTAACCAGATTGGCAGCTACATGTTATTTCAACAATGATGACAGGAGTGTCTTCCTGAGTGAGGCAGGCTGGTTCAGGTGGCTGAGGCAGCGGCCTCACTTTGCCTCATGGGAGGGCCGGTGCTAATCACACTGTTTCCATCAGTGTTGCTTTCTCTGCACCATTTTGCTTCTTCATTGACATCATGGTCCTCTGTCCCCTTTGCCTGCACTGCTTACTGATCAATCCTACCTGGTTGTGATGACCAATGCAATTTTCCTGATGACACTGGCTTTGACACAATGCTGTCACAGACACATATAAGCATAATGTTGTGGGTCACTGCAGCCAATCAAATTAAATGGCAATGAGGGCAAATGAGGCCAAGGGCAGTGAGGACAAAGGAGAAGAGGAGGAAATGGGTGTTGGAAAGAAGCATCTGCCAGAGAAACAAAAGGGCACGGACAACAACAAAACAACAGGAGAGTATATTTTTAGTAATTATTTCCACTGCATCAGATTTATTACTTCTGAAGTCAATGGGTTGTATTCAATCTTATGCCTATCCAGTGAAATTAATGAACATGACCTAGGTCCTAATTTCACATTTATTGTCTCCATGTATAACTTCTCCATGATGCTAGGTGCCAGTTTGTTTGCTTCCACACAACACCATCTTTAATTTATTGTGTCTGTGTATAGATAGATAGATAGATAGATAGATAGATAGATAGATAGATAGATAGATGATAGATAGATAGTTTGATTGTAGTAAAACCTCAAAGCATTTAACAAAACCAATTTTTTTGAAGGTGACCTATATTTGTCTACTTAACTTATTGCTTCTATTTTTAAACAACAACAACCTGTGATCAAGTTTGTATGATTGATATCTACTATGATAGGATGGGGAACATTTTCAGCCTGAGAGCCACATTCCTTCATGGGGAAGCTTCCAGGGGCCGCATGCCAGAGGGGACTATGGGCAGAGAAAAAAGTGGGCAGATCAATGGATGTGACTTCTAAGAACATAAAAGTGCCCTGCTGGATCAGGCCAGTGACCCAATTCATCCAGCACCCTGTACTCACTGTGGCCAATCAGATGCCCCAAGGGGAAGCCAACAAGCAAGACCTGAGTGCAACATCACTTTCCCCACTTGTGATTCCCAGGAACTAGAATTCAAAGGCATACTACCTCTGATAGTGGAGGAAGAACACAGCCATTGTTGCAAGTAGCAGCTGATAGTGTTATTCCCTCCATAAATTTGTCTTAACCTCTTTTAAAGCCATCCTAGTTAGTGGCCACCACTCCATTTTGTGGGAATCAATTCCATAGAGTCAGCTAGAGTTCAGCCACACAACAGACAGGTGTTCCTAACACACACACACACACACACACACACACAACTCCATTGTCCATCCACAGAAGCAACTTCACAGATCAAGGCCACGTTCCAGCTAGGTAGAGGCTCCAGAGGAGGATGCAAAACAGGGCTTGTGGGGGATGCGGCCTGGGAAGTAGGAATGTGGTCCAGGAATGGGGCTTGGGGAATGGCTTAGAGAAAGAGGCCTACGGAACCACATTTGGACCCAAGATTGAGGTTCACCACTCCTAAACTATAGTTTTCAGAAGTCCAAGTGTGACTACATATGGGTCCAAAGGAAGATTGAAGCCTGTCAGCTAGGAAATGTTTCAAAAGACTCTCAGCAGGGCTCACCGTAAGTACATGCCTCCTGGTCTCACCTCTATGCCATAGAGATTTACATAACTTTCATTTGAAGAACTGACGTGTTTTTCCTTTTCCTGAATTCCATTGCCTTGAAAGCACCGGATGAGTACTTTGCAAACAGGTGAATAACAGGAGCATCTTAAAGCAAGTCTACTGTATTGCAAAGACTAATTAAAAATACAAGATGGCTCTTTTCTCTTCCTTTCAAAATCCCTAGGTGACAGTTCATCATGCCAGAGGTATTTTCTTGTTATGAAAATCCTGCCTCCTATTTTAAGGTTTTGTATTAAGCCTGCTTTTCTTTACCAGCTCTTTGCACAAAGATCAAAACATTACAGAGGCCCCCTGCATACCTCAGGCAAATCAAAATTGCTATTTTCTTTCTTTCTTTTTGTTAAGCATGGTGTTATTTCTATTGACTTTCCTAATATTTCTGTCACCAGATCCAGAGAAATGCAGTGCCAGCATTTATGAATCCAGTGCCACTTAATGACAAATGCCCATGGCTGTACAGTTACTCCAAAGCAAATCCCACTGCAACCAGCGAGATTTACCTCTGAGTAAACATGATCAGGATCAGGTTATAAGTCATGGTAGCCAATGTGGTGCCCTCTAGATGTTGTTGGTCTACAGTTCCCTGATCATTGACCATGCTGATGGAGGCTCAGGAGAGTTGTAGTCCAAAACATTCAGAGGGTTGTGCATATTCTGTCAACTTAAGTTGCCATTCTTCTTTGGTTGGGAGTCACTCATTTTCCATTTTGGGGCTAACAAAACACGGGCCACGGTAGTAGCATACATAAATAACCTTTTTTGACACCTGGAGAATTTCAGTCTGAATTATCCCCAACCAGAAAGGACTCTGGATTTTTGGGGGAAATTACTTTTGAACATTTTCCCCCCCAAATTCATTATGGATGATTTCCCCCAATGCACAACTTGCAGACTTAACATATAGAATAAGAGAACAAGAAGAACATACGTTCAAAGAAGGTTGAATTTATGTTTTATTGAATATATGGGAAATAATTGCGTGCAGCTGAAAATGCTGGCAGTATAAAGATAAATTCAATAGCGTAAATAAGTTTTGATGGATGCAATAATGGAATACGGAACGGTATTTTTTTTGTAAAATATGCAGGGATTTATGATATGTAAAGTGAACCATGGAAAGAGAAGAAGGGGAGTCATCGATATCTTAAGGATGTAACATGAGTATTTAAAATTCTAAAACAGAAAATTTAATAACATTTACACATCCACCCACCCACCCACCTAGAGGGCACAATGTTGGCTTACCTCTGTTATGTGAGTACAAACAGAACCAAAATATCAATGCATGAAAATAAAACACAACTGAGTGAGAGTGATAGTAAAGTACTTAGAACACACTGTCCAAGTTTGGGGGTTAGGTTGGATCCAAAACACCATGGGTAGAAGTGTAATGACCACCAGTACCACTGAACAAATGATGAATAGCTGATGCAGTGCGGTAGTAAGTTGGCTAGAGAAAATGTTTTCTCTCCCTCCCTTATAACAACAGAATTAATGGAAATCCAATGAAGCTTAATGTTGGAGCATAGTTAAACTATGGAACTCACTCCCACAAGAGGCAGTAGTGGTTACCCACCTACCAATGGTCAGTAATTGTCCCCTGCTAGAAGTAGTAAATGCTTCCGAATACCAGCTGCTAGAAACTGCAGGAGAGGAGAGTACTCTCACACTTGGTTCCTGCTTGGGGGTTTCCCATAGTTATCTGGTTGGCCTTGCATTACAGAGGGTTGAATCCCATCCAACTCTACAATTCTGTGATTCTATAATTCTGGACTAGGTGGGCCATTGGCATTATCCAGCAGGCTTTCCCTATGTTTAATGGCTCTATAGCAATCCTCCTGCTTCTGTTTGTACAAGAGGTTTCACAAAAAAGAACACCATATTTACATGCAGTCCCACCCATCTCACGTAACATTCTAATGCAGTGGGAGCCAATAGGTGCATTCTTGGTGTTGTTTGACTACAAGTTCCACCAGCCCCAGCCAACATGGTGTAGGGCAGGAGGCGAATGCCCCCCGTGACCAGAAAGCTCCTTCTGTGAGCAGAGGAGCACCTTTGGATCCAACCCTATGTCGTTGCATAATGGCCTCTCAATTTAGTGATGATGTCATGGGGGGGTTGGCAGTGCCCTAAGGCTCAGTTAAAGTGTAGTGCTAGGTAAGTTTACTCAGAAGTCAGTGCCCTTGTGTCCAGTGGGCTTTACTACCAGGTAAATGTGTTTAGAATTTCAACCATAATAGCGTTTGAGGTCAAAATTCAAGGCCAAGTCTATGGAGTTAAATGCCAATTTTTAGAGTTTGGAAAACCAACTACCATGCCAATATTGTAATGTTCTAAAGTTAGGTTTAAAGTCTACATTGTGTTAAATTGAACATCTGAAAATCCATTTTTTTTAAACTTGTTTTTCATTTGAGGGTCCATCTTACGTCTTCAGACAAATGGAGACTTTTGTCTGAAGACTTTTTGGAGCCCTGCATGTCCCAGATCCACAAGACTGACATCCGCAATTACAGAAGGCTGCCTAACTCCCCCACAGCCAGAAGATTCAGCAGGGCACAGCAGGATTAATTAGAGGACATTAATCTTTGCAGATCCATGTCCTGGTGTGGCCTGCAGGCTTTATGAGTTGAATTTATTCGGGCCATTTCACTCTGTCTAGAGACTGACGGTTGGCTCATCAGGGATGTGGAGGTAGTCACTACATTAGCTAAATATTTAAATGCCTTGTAAGTTCAGCAAGTTTTGTAGAACAAGTGAATAGATTCTTGATGCCATGAATCCTATGCCCCAAAAATGTGTGTTACACTTTCAGCAGTACCTCTCCTCCCCATGAGAAAAGCCATCCTTTTCAGACACTTAAAACTGCCATGTCTGGATGGGAAGCTGCATGGTGTCCATGGCCAGTGTGGGAACTCAGTCACAGAGTCTTGGAGCTGGCCACTTAAGCTGGTCACTAAGGAGCTCAAAAAGCAGCTATTACAACAAGAATCCAGAGGAGACTGAGATTTAAATCCTCTCTACCAGCTCCTCCACTTCCTTGTTGGGTCACTGTTTGCAGGCGGATGCTCTCCTGCCTCTTGAGTAGACCCCAGCAACAGAGCCTTCTTGAAGCCAAACATACACCCCTACAACTAATCCAGGATTCTCACCAGGTTCACTGTTATTTTTGCTCTTGAGGTCTGGTGGAGTAAAGGGGGAGAATCAATTATCAAGTATCTGGTCAGAATGGCCACTGTGGGAGCCTGGATGAGACATCCAAGAGTTGAATTCACCTTAACTACATCTCACAGAACAGTGTCTGGAATGGAGGTAGAGCCACCTTGGAATTTGAGCTCCTGCTGGTTTCCATGGCCAGGTGATCCAAGAGCTACTGATTCTCTCTCCCTACACTTCCCATTCATTTTAATTTTTACAGATAACAGATGCCTATAGCACCTAGGGTGCACAGTTTTTGCCAAATTTGAAACACAGCTGCCATTTCCACTGGGAATAACTGGAGCTTTTGATGTGCCGTCAGTTGCAGGAAGGTTGTAGCAGAGGTGGCTTGTTTGCTCCCATGGACAGAAAGCATTATGCAAAGGACAGGAGCCTTTTTTCCTTTTCTCCAAATACAGGCAGAAAGTTTCAAAGTTCTAGCTGTTGAAGCCCCAAATGACCAGGAGTCAGGGTACCTCCCTGTGCACTTAGATAATCTTGTGAGGTTCTGCTTCTACTGCTGCACAAGTCAGAGGCAGCACAAAGGCAGATTAAAATCATAGAACTACTAAATAGTTGGAAGGGATCCCAAGGGTCATCTAGTCCAACCCCCTGCAATGCAGGAATCTCATCTAGTTCATACATTGAATCATAGAATTGTGGATTTGAAAGGGACCTTACAACTTCTGCCATTTTTTAATTGCTTTTTGTGCTTCTAGTTGGTTCATTAGTTGGGGGGCGCTGCTGCCCTGTTTTTGGTCTGTGTTTTATTTTTGGAGGGTAGATGTTTTGGTGTTGCTCTGTGGCAGAAAGGGTTTGAAGATTTTGAGCTTTTCTTCTATAAAATGGATTTTTTTGTGGTGCTCATGACATTTCTTAGGTTTCTAAATCAACCCTCAGCCCCACAAAAGTTGTGAAAATGCTTGTGACTCAGAAGGCCTTGTGATGTTGTTCTTTTGCCTTGGTTGTTTATATGGCTCTTCATATTTATGATATTAATTTTATTTAGTTTGAGGGTTCAGAATTTTTATTTTTATGAATTGATATTTCATTTTTCTCTCTGTATGTATGTGTATAGAGAGGGAGAGGGAGGAAGGGGGGAGGAAGAGAGTCTCTGCTTCCAGGCAGAGGAGCAGGCTGTGAGTTAAACACATCAATATAAATACATACTAGACAAGAGCAAAAGGCGGCGGAGGGAGAAATTAGTTACATCTGAAGAAAATTGTTCTGGATAGAGTTAGTTTGGGCCAAAAGTTTAGACTGACTTCTCTTGAGAGCTTTACATATACAGGGCAGATGTTTTATCATTAATGAACTCTCAGCTAACTAACCCATTGCAATCAATCTTACTCATTGACATGAGGCATCTTCGGGACCCTTCGGAAGTGATCCTGACATATCTTGTCAATGCGCCATGTTCGAAGAAGTAAAGCATCAAAGGCGATCATTTGACACTATCTATCATGTCAAAATTCTGCATCGTGGCACTTGCCAGGATGTGTTGAAACGTGGAAAATTGGCTCATAATACACACCTCAGCACAGATTGAAAGCCGAGGGCACGGCAGCAGAGAGAGAGAGAAGTATGTTAATCCAGCAGATGCCTGCCTTGTTCTAACAGTCTCAATACTTAAATTAAATGACGGAATTAGGAAAAACCAAACACCACATTTGTTGTGCAAAAAGTTACTATTTGTATGCATTTTCAGAGTATCCCCAAATCCTGCAGTTTACTATCTTAAATGATTTTACAAAATTGACCAGAATTATCAGCTCTGTATTTCAGATGGGAGGGGATGTTAACTGGCCTAAGGGCACCTTGTATATTCCTGGCTGTGGTGAGATTGGAACCAGGGACTGCTATTTCCCAGTAGCCAGAAACCTCAGTGTGTGACACTATGTGTGGGGTGTTTATAGACTTGAATGTGAATGGCACTTGGAGGGTATGGTAGCTGCTTCTGCTTCCTTCAAGTGGGGCACTGTACCCACCAGTCCAGCCCCAACTTACTTAGCATCAGCCATAACCTATCATGTTGACGGTACAAAAAAAGTATTTCAAGTTTACATAGAATCTTCTTCTTCTTCTTCCTCGTTCTCCTCCTTTTCCAGAATTGTGTAATTAATAACAGCATTAAAATGAGGAGGACAGAACTCGCTATTAGCCTCAGCAGATGAAACCTCCTACAAAAAAAGAGGGATCAGTCTACTGCGTTGGGTTATTATTTACACCTGCTTCCCTCCTCGGGATGTTCATAAATACTTGTCATTGCCCTTACCACAAAGTCAGGGCATGTTTTCATTTGCTCATCAATCCCGCTTAAATATTTTATAAGTCACTGCTAAAGAATCCACAGGATTTTTGAAGCTTGAAACCATAGACTAAAAATGTGTGTATGCGCGTGCACACACACACACACACACACACACATGCAAGAAAGAAAGAAGAAACACAGCCCAATTGAAAAATCAAACCCTGACCGTCTTCATTACCTAAACTGTGCGAGAATAATTCAATTGCTTTGAGATAAATTTAGTCAAGGAACAAGGCAGCCAGGCTGCATAATTCATCAGCCATTTTAATCCTGTGCGGGCGAACATGAGGTCCCTTTTTAGAGAGAGAGAGAGAGAGAGAGAGAGAGAGAGAGAGAGAGAGAGAGAGAGAGAGAGATGCTTCTTAAGAACATCTAAGAAAAACATGCTGTGAGTTGGCGATTTAGAAAGTGCAGGGGCTAAGAGATAAAACAAATAGAAAATAAGAAAGCCTGTACTGTTTCCTTGGGAATATTGTGCAATTTTAGTACAAATAAAAAGACAGAATATCACCACATTACAAATGTGCATGCCATCATAACTACTTTTTTGTTTTAAACACATTCATAAAGGAAAAGAAGGCTTAGATTGTAAAACTACCTTGAAATGCGTTAACAAAGCACATCCCCAGAGAAACTATGTCTGCCTGTGGCTGAGAATTAAAACAGCACTGTTTTAAAAAGAGTAGATATTTATCTATATCATTTGGCTATTACGGTGGCACTTTCAGTGGAAGAACCAAAATATGAAATAAGAAATTCCGGGTGTTGCAGCCCATCCAGGATCATAACGCTGCTCAAGTCCTGCTTGCGGATTTCTAGCAGGCATCTGGTTGGCCACTGTGGGAAAAGGTTAAGAACATAAGCACATAAAACCACAGTGACCAGATACCTGTGGGAAGCCTGAGGGCTGAACATGAGCACAACAGCTTTGTGTCTACCTGCAAGTCTGAGTAATTGGCATTCAGAGGCATAATGGCTCTGACAGTGGAGGTAGAACATAGTCATTATGGCTAGTAGCCAGATGCAGGAGTAAATGGGCCATTGGCCCGATTCAGCGGGCTCTTCTTAACTACCACATTAAATAAACTACCACATTAAATAAATATGACCTGGGTGGCGCTGTGGTGTAAACCACTGAGCCTTGGGCTTGCCGATCGGAAGGTCGGCAGTTCGAATCCCCACAATGGGGTAAACTTCCATTGTTCAGTCCCAGCTCCTGCCAACCTAGCAGTTCAAAAGCACGTCAAAGTGCAAGTAGATAAATAGGTACCACTCTGGTGGGAAGGTAAACAGTGTTTCCGTGTGCTGCTCTGCTTTCACCAGAAGCGGCTTGGTCATGCTGGCCACATGACCCGGGGAAAAACTATCTGCAGACAAATGTCGGCTCCCTCGGCCAGTAAAGCAAGATGAGCGCCACAACCCCAGAGTCGTTCATGACTAGACTTAACTGTCAGGGGTCCTTTGCCTTTTTTTGCTACTAAAAATATTATCCTTGACATATTCTTTTCATGTGCAATGAATAAGAAAAAAATGGGAAGCCCTCTTTGAAAACATGGCTTCTCTTCTTCATTCTTTAGTTCACCCCAGCGATCTACATGGTGCTTTACATAGCAAGATAAGCAGAAATCTTTGCAGTCTGATACTTAGCTGTGTGGGAAGGGGAAAAAAAAGAAGTCTATCCTTGTCAGGTTTCTAGCGGCAGTAGTGTGCCATGCAGCAAGGTCACAAACTAGGGTCAGATAAATTTTCATTTCCCAAGGACCTCTGGAATTCCACTGGATTTCTCAGCCATCACTGGTGGCCTCACCTAGTCAATTGTCACACAAGGAGAAGCCAACATGGTCCTCTCCAGAAATTGTTGGACTCCAGTTCCCATCAGCCCCAGCCAGCATGGTCAATAGTCAGGGTTGATGAGAGATGGAGACCTGGCAGTTGCCAGGTTGGCTACCTCTGGTGAAGCAAGTACTGGGGAAGGAAGAGACTTCTCTTCCTGCAGCTTGCCATAGATTGCCACTACCACAGGGGCTGAATCACCAATGCAGTAAGTGGCATGGAAGAAAAATGGAAAGGAAAGGGGGAGCCTCTGGTGAAGTTGGGAGAGATGGGATTTGGGTGCTCTCAAGGGGCAAATTCAAGTTGACACAGAAAAGTCAGATGTATATCTGATGGAAGGGGAATAGCTTGGCTGGTTTCTGAACAAGCTGAACATGTGCTAATTAGAGCTAGGTGGGCTAAACAAAACAAATAAAATTAAAAATAACTAAAATGCAAGCAACAAATCAGTGCTGCTCTTTCCTTGGTTTTGTGCTCACAATGGTTAACCAAGAAATAGGTTAAATGAAACAGAAGCAAAAAGGAAGGAAGAAAAAACCCTTCACCAAGGAAAGCAAGCCTAACCTGTACCTAAGCAAATTAGTCATTATGGAACAGTGACTTCTTTTTCTTTCTCCTGAAAGCATCCTACACCTTCAGGAGGCCTTTCCAGATCACTGCAAGTAACAATTATTCTCTCTTAAATTTGCAGAATATTGCAAGTTCCATAGAGGACCGAAGTCGTTCACTGTTTATTTCTGCAGTACCGATTAGAGGAAAAAGTATGTCATGCAATCTGCAGAACAGGACATAAAAGCTACTTACGGCCCTGTCTTTTCCAATAGCTTAATGCTCGGATGGGAAGCTTAGAAGTGTTTATCACGAAACGGTTTACACTCAGAGAGATCAGCTGCATATAATGAAGGCTAAGGGTTCACACTGGCCATAAATAATAACTTTGGTAATTTACTGGGAAGTAATTCTCTCCCCCTCAAACAGTTTCCATAATGCTGAAGCAAATTTGATAAGAACTTCTATAATTCCCAAACCTTATGGTATTTTTTTTAAAAAAAACAAAATTGAAGCACTAGGATTTGGTTGCAGGAGCTGCTCTGATATTCTCAGCTGCCCCACAGAAAGCAACCAGTTACTGTCCACTCCCATTAGTACACACATCCTTCCACTTCCTCCAAACCAAAACAACAATGGACATTCTGCTAGTATTCAAATTCTGCTTGAGCTGGAAATCCCACCCTCTCTTTTCACAATGCCATTTTCATCTCCATAGATTATGCACCTTACAGAATCACCACTTCACCTTTCTTTGAAAAATTAGGTGGGATCTAGATGCTTAAAGTAAATGAATACTGCATGCATCACCTCATCCAGTTTGGAAACAAAGCAACTGGTCACCTCACATCAAAAATGGTATCGTAGAGCTCAAAAAAGTTCAGAAAAATGCAATCAAAATCAACTCACTTATGATGAAATATTGCAACATTTGGGACTTTTAATTTGAAGCGGGAGGTGAGTGAAGGGGAACGTGATAACAGGTGTATTAAAAAATATGCATTGGGTAGCAAAGGTGGACAAAGAACAGTTTTCCTTCCCTCTGACATAATACTAGAAGCTAGGACCATCTGAAAGTTGGGAGATTCAAAACAGACAAAAAAAGAGAGCATACTTCTTTACACTACACATAGTTAAACTACAGAATTCACTCACACAAGCAGAAGAGATGGCCATTGTCAGATGGCAATGGTGGTTGCTCGTGAGTAACCAGTCAGGACTCCGACCTGTCTTTTACAGGTTTTATTTTGGTGCAAAACTATTTACAGTGCAGAACAAAAAGTTCATGTCTGCCTCAATTGCTAGCAGAATCCGGGAGTGGTCATTTCTGGGTCCTCCCCCAACATAATAGCTTAGTCACCCCCAGCCTTTTCCTTCCTTCTTTGTGTTTTACACCTCTGTGCAGGGTGGGCGACCGAATAAGCGTACTTCCCTCCTGGCTGGCTTGACCAGGAGCGGTGCTGAGGCTCCCGGCAGCATCCTCTGGTCCCTTCCCCTCTTCCCCACTGGAGGTGTGGCTTTCCTCACCACAGGAAGAGGAACTGCTTCACAAGATTTTCGGAGGTTCCCTGTAACCCAACTGCCCCTCTGGTTCCCTTCCCTGTTCCGATGGCAGTCCCCTGACAGCCACCAACTTGGATGATTTAAAAGAGGATTAAGCAAATTCATGGAAGATACGTCCACCAATGGCTACTAACCATGGAGGGTATGCTCTATCTCCACTCATAGGTCTATGAATGCCACTTGCTGGGAGTCCACAAGTGGGAAGAGTGCTGTTGCATTCATTCTGTTTGCAGCCTTCCCATAGGCATCTGGTTAGCCACTGTGAGAAATGGATGCTGGACCACGTAAGCCTTTGGTCTGATCCAACAGGCTCTTTATCTTGCACTGGAGAGAGCTCTTAGAATCATAGAATCATAGAAGAGTTGGAAGAGACCACAAGGGCCATCAAGTCCAACCCCCTGCCAAGCAGGAAACACCATCAGAACACTCCTGACATATGGTTGTCAAGCCTCTGCTTAAAGACCTCCAAAGAAGGAGACTCCACCACACTCCTTGGCAGCAAATTCCACTGTCGAACAGCTCTTACTGTCAGGAAGTTCTTCCTAATGTTTAGGTGGAATCTTCTTTCTTGTAGTTTGGATCCATTGCTCTGTGTCCGCTTCTCTGGAGCAGCAGAAAACAACCTTTCTCCCTCCTCTATGTGACATCCTTTTATATATTTGAACATGACTATCATATAACCCCTTAACCTCCTCTTCTCCAGGCTAAACATGCCCAGCTCCCTTAGCCGTTCCTCATAAGGCATCGTTTCCAGGCCTTTGACCATTTTGGTTGCCCTCCTCTGGACACGTTCCAGTTTGTCAGTGTCCTTCTTGAACTGTGGTGCCCAGAACTGGACACAGTACTCCAGGTGAGGTCTGACCAGAGCAGAATACAGCGGCACTATTACTTCCCTTGATCTAGATGCTATACTCCTATTGATGCAGCCCAGAATTGCATTGGCTTTTTTAGCTGCCGCGTTACACTGTTGGCTCATGTCAAGTTTGTGGTCAACCAAGACTCCTAGATCCTTTTCACATGTACTGCTCTCAAGCCAGGTGTCCCCCATCTTGTATTTGTGCCTCTCATTTTTTTTACCCAAGTGCAATACTTTACATTTCTCCCTGTTAAAGTTCATCTTGTTTGTTTTGGCCCAGTTCTCTAATCTGTCAAGGTCGTTTTGAAGTGTGATCCTGTCCTCTGGGGTGTTAGCCACCCCTCCCAGTTTGGTGTCATCTGCAAATTTGATCAGGATGCCCTTGAGTCCATCTTTTAGTATATTATGTGCATTTTAGGACTTTTCTGGAGACAAGAGAACACCCGGGGCTCTGAAGTTGGGACCCATAGTAGGGGAGTGGAAGCTCTCATAACGTATTTTATGGGGGGAATGCAAACATACACATTGTAGTGGGAAAACACATACAGAATGCAGATAAAATAAAATACACATTTTAGGGGAAAGTGTAGAATATAAACACGAACTCTTTGTGTATTCAACACCCCCACAAAAGAAAAGAAAAAAAAAGAAAATGAGATGGAACAGGTTTAGGATTGAGTAAATGTGAAACTAATATGGAACAAAAATAGCTGATCTGCCCATCCCTGGTCTCAGCGAATGAAATGTTGTAAGTCTTCCAGAATTGTTTCCCATATCAAAGGAAGCTGTAATGTTTAAGGCTAAGAACAGCCAAGGTCAGTAATGGAAAGGCAAATGTGATTAAGTAATCTCCAACACGATAGCAACTGTGACCTTTGCATTTCATTTCAAAAATCTGCCTATCGTGTTAGCAAAATAATATAGTGCAGGACAGATACTGCTTCATTTAATACACTAAGCAGATTAATGACAACCTAATATTTAACGTGCAAATTACATGTGTGGCAATAACAGTGGCATATTTTAACATGGGGGCAATATATTCTTTTTAATTTGTTTTCAACAATTTTGCCGTTGAGTGAGAGATTACACACACCATTCCTTATGTTCTGATTTTTTTAGATAAATAGTCTACATTGAACATTTTGCCAGTCATCTGTTTTGCCACATAAAAGGAATTTGCTCATTCATTCCAAATTACTTAATCTATTCTTTTATATATGATTGTGCTGCTAATTGATGTAGCCATTGACTCATTTCTGCCATGAGCTCACTATAATGAACTTAGGGTGCACACACACACAACATTTTATTAGGGAATCAATTGAGATATAGTACTTGTTGTTTTCTATGTAGTACACACACAAGCTAGATCTAGTCCAATAATATTTTTTTTGCCCCGAAAAGTATTACCTGAGAAACTGTTTTCATTCAGAAAAGAAAAGCTTATTGCAGATTGATTCTCCATTACCCTGCAGGGCAGGCATAGGCAAACTCGGCCCTCCAGATGTTTTGGGACTACAACTCCCATCATCCCTGACCACCGGTCCTGTTAGGTAGGGATGGTGGGAGTTGTAGTCCCAAAACATCTGGAGGGCTGAGTTTGCCTATGCTTGCTGTAGGGCGTCCATTTGAAAAAAGATGAAGGTGATTCCAGCAATGGAGTATGTATATCCACATGTCCCCAATAACATTGTGGGTGAACGTATATCAAGATCACAGTCACCACTTCTTTCTTCATTCACCAGCGGCTTGTCCGGGGAGGAAAAGGCATGGATAATTTAATCAAAGGGAGAGTTTTTCAAATATGCATTAAGTAACCAAACCCATTATTGTGGGTGGCAGAATCTAGAATCTATCTATAATAAAAGCAGCATAAAAGATGAGCACGAATGCTTTCAGACTGAGATCCCCGCCCCCTACAAACAGGTTAGTGTGTACACAGCCTTAGGATCTCACTGAGCCTCAGTCAACCCATCGGCAACATGGAAGACAACCATACTAAGTTCAATTTACAGGGTTACTGTAAGAAAGAGATGGCAAATCTCTAGCTGTCCCCATATTGTTGAACTCGAAATCCCATCAGCCCCAGACAACATGACCATTGAGCTATGATCCTCCCCTTAAAAATCTGGTGCAGCCACAGGTAGACCCCCTCCAGCTGAATCTTGTTCTGCAACGCATTGCACAGCCATCTTCAGTAATGTATTTCTGTTTGTGCAGCAACATTCTGCCAGCACAATATAGCTTAGCACTATATTGGGCACAACCCTCGGACTATAAAGCATACATCATTTTAAATACATCCTATTTTTGGGGGGACCACAACAATTGCACTAGTGCCCTGCTTGGGACTCTGTCAGGGCAATTTTTGTGCACCCCCCTTCCCACTACAGATCTGTCCAGTTCGTCCCACACCCAGCCTTCTCTTTTCTTCTTTCCCTTTCATTTTCATGTCCAGGACTTGATGGCATTTCATTCTGATCCAGCCAGGCTCCTCTTGAGTAATTTCCTACTCAACTGCAATTATTATTATTTTTTGCTTAAGATCCTAAGCAGTATGTTCATTTTTGTCAGCAGCAAGCTTCAAAATCCTCCTCCAAACAGAGTGCGCTGCTACAAAACATAGCATTTCACAGATTAACATTGCTGAAATGGAGCTGAATCGTTGCACGAGAAGGTACTAGCAGTGCACATTTAGGACAGTAATCTGACTACTTCCCCCCCCCCCTCCTTATTTCAAATAGGACTAAGTAGCTCACCAAATTAATGCATGCTCCAATTTGGTGTACTGCACACACACCGCGTCTACTTTCATAATGAGTCAGGCTCAAGGGCTGGAAGCCATCTTTGCAATGGGCCTCCTCAGTTGCATAAAATACCTGGAGGTAGATCCGCTTAGTAACCATCCTTCCCTGATTGACAGATGTTTCCCTATAGCTCGGAGGCATGTCTGTTCCGCTCCACTTTGCGTACCGGAGACATACTTTCAAAGCAAAAGCTATCTTGGATCCAGCACTAATTAGAGGCCCTGAGAATAAGACGAACATGGAATAGAGTTGCCACTGCCAAGAGTCCAACATTTGGCAAGATGCTCCATTAGTGAAGGCTTGCCCCTCAATGGAGGCATTCTAGTCCACCCCCCCCCCAATACCCGAAAAAGCCAAGCATCCAATCAGGGTCATATGATTTATAAACACACATCTGAGATGGCCCCGGAGCCCTGGAAATAGGAAGCCGTGAAATTTTAAAGCTGTGCCGAAATCTGCACTCTCAGTTTCTCACAACATTTTCTTCAGCTGCAACAGAGGCTTCGGCTCCCCACCACCACCTCTTTCTAAAGGTGCCTTAACATCTCTTTACACTTTCAGGGGCTGTGGGATTGCACTTAACTTAATCATTGCAAAGTGGCCATGGGTGGTGGGTTGCTCCCCTCCCCTGTCGACAGTCATTTTAAAAAGCAGTCCTTTTTAAAAGTAGGGCTTCACAGATCCTAGGATGTGGTGGGGAGATTTCATAAATATTTGCACATCCCTCAAAAGTGCACCTTTTGATTTCTGGACATTTCTTTCAAAGCACTTAAAAGACAGGAAATATTTACAGGGGGATCTCATGACAAAATATTTGCAGGCCAGAGATCTCTCGGCTGCAAATATTTTGTCATGAGATCCCCCTGTAAATATTTCCTGTCTTTTAAGTGCTATGTTAAGGCATCTTTATCTATATATTTATATATCCAGTACTCATACATTGATAAAAGCTCTTTGGCAGCCCCACAAGATGGCGTAGGTTATAGGGCACCCCCCCACACACACACCCTGCCACCTTCACCCTTAGAAACACACCCCGTGAATGGGCAGCAGTCACACACACAGTTGCTTACCACAATGCCTGTGGTCAAACCTTCACATCTGTAACCAACAAAGTTGTGGCCTTATTTGATCTCAAACCAATATGCCATGTGTTGTCTAGTTATTTGCACCTTAGGAAACGGGGTGGTCACGGGGCCTTGATACACAACTAAAATATACATACATTGCCGTCATTAACAAAATAGCTTTTTTATTTATGTGACAAAACCTTTCAGCATTTGTGTGACTACCTCACTATACACAGCCATGGAGTTTATAATATAAATGAAGGAAGCTGTTTTATAGAGAATCAGACCATTGGTCCATCCAGCTAATTATTGCTTAACCTGACTGGTTTTAGATGGGGAGTCTTTCCCAGTTTTACCTGGAAATGCTGGGGATTGAATTTGGGACCTTCTGAATGCAAAGCAGTGTAGAATAGGCAAGTTTGCATTAAAAAGTAAAATGGGCCACATTCCCCCCCACCTCCCTACTGGCAGTATCACCTCACCTTCCTCACTTTTTAGTCTTCAACCGTGGGTCATTCAGAAGTTGTTGTAATCCGATGTCTGATGTCCTTCACATTACAACTTCCATCACCCCTGAATATTGGCTACACTGTCTGGAGATGATGGAGGCTGCAATCTAGCAACATACTGGGAAACAAGGTTGAAGAACTTTGATCTAGATGCATTGAGATGGGTGAACAGGGAACAGTGAATACAAAAGAGCACTTGTCAGAGAAGAGGATGGGTGACTTTGAAAAGGGAGGGTTGGATTCTTGGCCCTCTAGCCTTAACTATTCTTAAAGTGAATCTCCAAGTAACTCAGTTGCTGTTGACTCCATGTCTGCTTAAACCTTTATTATCCATTTATAGTGAGACATGAAGCTGGATGTGAACAGTCTCCAAAACAACAACTAGTAGGAGTGAGCAAGGATTTCCACCCAGATCTCTTTGCTCTTCACACAGCTCTAGTGATACAGACTCTAATCAAGCCAAACCAGAAGCCAGTATTTCCCAGCACCTCCAGGGATGTTATTAACTGCAGGAATGTTTTGCTGGCAGTCCCTGACTTGACCCGATCCCTAAAATATGGTGTGCCAAGAATCTGTTAAGAAAGCCAGTTGCCTATGAAAATTTAATCCCTTTTAAAATCTCGGGTAATAAAAATGCTTTGGTAATGCAGAATGAACCAAATGCTTTAATTAAACAACTGTAATTATGTGTTTGAATCCATAATTTGTTCAGTGAACTGAAAATCCCCAAACGCCACCAACTATTCTTGGTCTCTGCATGACATAATTTGAGAGTATGAGTGGAGAATCAGACTCCAAATCACCCTCTTTATATATATATCTCTCTCTGAACAATCCACAGCAGTGACAAAAATCCCTATTGAGCATCCAACTTCTAATCCATTTTGCAAGGGGGGGGGGGTACTTTAAATGTAGAACTGAGATGCCAAATTTCTGCTAATGAGTCTGATGAAAACAGTATTCTGAATTATATTAGAAGTGTGAACCTACTGCTAAGTGTTTTGAATAAATAAACCATCTAGTGAGCTGTTAGGTTTCCAAACACTGTGGATAATTGATGCTCTGTGTTATTGCTACTTAATCACTGTGGATTCACACCCAGCTATGATCAGTTTATATACCCACCCCCTTGGCACTAAATTTGCGTTGTCTTATTATTACATCTCCTGTCAATTTAGAAATATCTCAACATTGAAAATCAGTATGATCATAATAATCATGAAAAAGTTGTGATTACTTAAGAGGAACAAGAAGTAAACAGTCAAATGATTTGAAAATAAATAAAAAGTATCAGAGAAATAATTCAGTATTTGAAGCCAGAATAAGAGAAATTAAGCAAATGTCCACCAGTTCCCCAGCATGCAAAATTGCTCACTGTTTCATAAAAAAAACAAGTGCTGAAAGTACTTATCATTTTAACGATTCCTAGAAAAATGTCCACTTATTCATTTACAAGTGTAAATGACACTGTCCTTCCTCTTACTTTTAATTGCCTTCACTCACTTCTGTGATGTCATCATGTATCCCAATCTGATTGGTTAAAAAATATCATGACAGCATTTCATTTCCCAGATTATGGCACCATCTATGATTGACCTAAGAAGGGAGGTGGGAAGCTGTTGCCAGAGATAACAATGACACCAGATGAATATCCTTTTTAAACAACAGATATTTATACCAAGATGTTTCCAACTCTCCCAGAAACATTTCTTTTTCACAGAACCTGCTTTTTTTGCCCCCCAAATTGAAATAAGTGAATATTTTGCACAGCTCCATTTTCACAACACACTCCCATTCATTCCCCCCCTGAAATGTCAGTGTAACAGACGTGGTCAGCAACAGCTGGTGGGGTAGTGCATGTAGGGCAGGCATGGCCAAACTTGGCCCTCCAGCTGTTTTGGGACTACAGTTCCCATCATCCTTGACCACTGGGCCTGTTAGCTAGGGATGATGGGAGTTGTAGTCCCAAAACAGCTGGAGGGCCAAGTTTGGCCATGCCTGATGCAGGGTAACACTGCACACCTGGCTTCTGAATGGTGAAATTTGTTGCTGCTCCTTACTGAGAAGGCAAGGGGCAAGGAGCTCAGGGCAAGGGGCAAGGGGGAGTAGTAGCAAGGACACTGGCTTGGTTCTGCCATGGCAACTGCACTGTGTTGAGCTCTCTGGGGCTTGTCCCCTTCTCTTGGTAAGTGACAGCAATGCCCACCATTTGGAACCCAGATGTGCACCATTGCTCTGCTTGCATCACCCCACAGACTACCACTGGATTTGGTGCAGAAGCCATATCAACTAAAGTGTATGAGAGATGATACACAAGATACCCTCTTAATATATTCCTATGCATGAACCATCAAGGGAGCATAAACAATGTGACGATGCTGTGACTTGTAAGATAGTTAACACATTTTAAGGGATCCCTAATTTCCCTCCCCTATAGGACCAAACAAGGACAGTGTTCTGCCAAGAACAAGTAGGCAGCAGAAGCAGGTGAACAGAGACCACCAGAGCATTCACAATTGAGCAAACTGGCATCACATATCACTGTACATTAAACAAAAACCAAGCAACAGTCAAAGACCACTTTAATTACATTTCAAATTATATTGAAACATGGAACAATTTACTCAAGAAACACAGTTCCCAGATGCTCTTCATTAAAATGGAATGATCATCTGGCGGGGGCCCCAGGCCCACCCTGTGCTAGCCTCTGAGGGTGCACAAGACTCTTGTTTGTTTACAGAATTTATCAGGGTGATGTAGAACATTTCCACAGCAGTATGTGCTGCTATGCCTAAAACATACTACAAGACTGTATGCTTTCTGGAACAGAGACCAACTCATGTCTGTATTCCATTCTGGGTTCCTGATAAATGTTCAACAGCAGCAATATGCCAAGGCTAAGTTTGTTTAATGTTGAGGCTAGGAGAATGTAATGACCAAGAGTGCAATCACAGATGTCCCCTCTTGAAATCTTATCACACTCTCCAAATAGAAGTCAGTATTCTCTCTCTGTGTCTTATTTTACATAGTTATTGTGAGGATTACAGGGTAAAACACTTTCATCAGTTGTAATCTGCCATATAAATGGCACCATTATGTTGCTATTATTAGGGTTGTGTTATGGCTCCAGATCCCAAACTGTCAAATCTGGTTGATCTGGGATTTGGCCAGAGCAGGCTGAAGCAGCCCTGGATAATCCCCATTCAGAATCAGTCTCTGAGAATGTTCCAGGACTGGGGCCATGGTCAGATGGTGTTGAAACGGGATGGAGACAGATGCACACAACCTGCATGTATCTACTTTTTGGCTACTCCCCATAGCTGCTTATTTAATGAGGATTTCAAACCCTAATTAAAGATGGTGCAATGCCCCCCCCCCCCAATTCAATTTTGGACCCAGATCCAGCTCAGGTCCACTCTGGATTGTCATGGGTCAGATCAGGACCCAAATTGGATTGGGAAGGCTTTGTTGTTTAGTTGTTTAGTCATGTCTGACTCTTCGTGACCCCATGGACCAGAGCATGCCAGGCCCTCCTGTCTTTCCTGTCTTTCACTGCCTCCCGCAGTTTGGTCAAACTCATGCTGGTAGCTTCGAGAACACTGTCCAACCACCTCGTCCTCTGTCGTCCCCTTCTCCTTGTGCCCTCCATCTTTCCCAATATCAGGGTCTTTTCCAGGGAGTCTTCTCTTCTCATGAGGTGGCCAAAGTATTGGAGCCTCAGCTTCAGGATCTGTCCTTCCAGTGAGCACTCAGGGCTGATTTCCTTAAGAATGGAGAGGCTTGATCTTCTTGCAGTCCAAGAGTCTCTCAAGAGTCTCCTCCAGCACCATAATTCAAAAGCATCAATTATTTGGCGATCAGCCTTCTTTATGGTCCAGCTCTCACTTCCATACATCACTACTGGGAAAACCATAGCTTTAATTATACGGACCTTTGTTGGCAAGGTGATGGGAAGGCTACGCAACCCTAATTATTAATATATTGCATAATATTTTGAATACTGGTATCATTAGTATTGAGTCTTCTACTATGGCTGTTACAGCTGCTGCTGCTGCCGCCGTTGCTAACAACATTGGTACTGTATTATTATTAATAATACTATTAGCAGTATGGTGGTGATAATGAAGAAAACCGCAACAAGTGTAAGCATTAATGTTAGTCTTTTGCCATCTAGAGTGAAAGCAACACCTCTGACCTATTTCAGAATTAGCTTTGAGTAAATGATTACAAAGACAGCTCCAACTGCCTATGTGGTATTCTTATGTCACCATTCTGGTTGGGGGATCCCTGATTGACTGGGATTGACATAGCCAGGAAGAGGTAGTAGCTGTTTTTTTAAAAACAAACATTATTCAGATAGATGACAATTATTTGGCAACAATCTAAGAGTTTTTATAGATAATAATTTTTTCAGACTTTAGCCTGAAACTTCAAATCAAACAAACAAACACTGGCTAAGAAGAGTTGCTGCTTCACCATCTATTGCCCATTTCTTTCTTCTTTAAAATACCAGTAAATTTGTACAAAAAGATCCTCCCTCCTTCCCTCCTTGCCTTCCTTCCTTCCTTTTTAATAGAGTAGCACTTTAATAACAGTTCAAAGTAAATTACGTGAATGATGAGATGCACACTCATGAGTTCGAATCTCATCTCAGCCATGAACTCACTACATGGCCTTAGGCTAGTCTGTATTCCCCCAGCCTCAGTTTTCTCAGCTCAATATGGAGATAACACTACTACTTCTGTCTTTGAGACATGATGAAGCTTCATAATGCCAGAATAGCCAGATGTCAATGTCAGATAGTCCTTTATGAGAATTATGCAGGTGGCTGGAGCCTCTATCCCACACATCAAGCTTCCTTGATTGGTGTTCTCAGTTCATCATTGATGAACAGAGACAAGACAGAAATCAGGGGAGACCAGAGACAAGGAAGGCATAGGAGGGCTAAAAGGAAGAAGAGGAGTCAAGTTTCTTGACTGTTCCCCCCTTTCTTTTTAATTTTCAAAACCACCTCTGTCCCGTAAACCAGGAAGATTCCAAAGAAAAGAGAGGAAATGAAAATTCAAACCCTTTAGTTTTTTGATACTTTACAATAAAACATGAGTCCAATAATCATGTTATTCTTGCTTACAATAATAATTTGCAAATCATATCTATTTCTATTTTTAGGTATCACATGGAGACAGCCAAAAGGAAATCAGAATCAATAGGCTTCTTCATTTCTGCAGCATTATTCTGGTCAAACTATGATCAAATGGCCCAAGGTTCCAGAGCCTGAACCATTAGCTTTGTGGCCTCAGGGAAGACCTGGCCTACTGAACCACCTAGATCAGTGGTTCCCAACCCTTTTCTGACCATGCCCTACCTAAGCATCTCTAAAATCCTGACACCCCCCCCCCCCCGGTGACAAATAATTCTTATTATTCAAAAAGTGAACTACTATTCATGTGGAGGAAGCCTAAAAGGCCATTAACTGTTAATAACTCATTCTCAAATTGCGCCCCCCTAAAAATAAAATTCAACCCCCATAGGGGGTGTGCCTCATGTTGGGAACCACAGACCTAGATCCTTCTGTGCATAGAATGATCTTCTGGAAACAGGAAAGTTCAACATTATCCCCTGTGACTTGCAGGCACTGTGAAATCTCTGCATTGGCCGGGTCTGATATGAATAATATTAGCAGCATGGTTGTCCCATGACTAGTCAACATAGCATTGCCATCTTTTGCTTCCTGCAAAAGACCCCCTCAAACCCTGGGTGATAAAACACTGTTCCCAGGTCCGGATTCTATCAAAGCTTCTTATGTCCCCCACCTAACCACAGTCGAGCAAATAGTTTGAGTTTACTCATCTGACTTAGCATCAGCACACACCATCCGCAAGCATTTGCTATGGCTCCAGTGCAGAAGGGCAAACCACTAGCACATGCTACGTGCACTGCAATACAATAAGCACCAGGTGGCTAGGTTGGGAGGCCACTGTTTGTCCACAAATTCATTGGTGCTGTTGTTACTTACTGAAAGTCCAACCAACCCCACTGTGAACCATAAGGATTTGGTTTCCCGGCTCCTGGCCACAGCATGTTTGGCGATTGCTAGAGGGCCCCTATAAGGAACACTGGTGGTGGTCAAGGGCATGGGACATTGCTATTTCAGATCATCTAATGTACCACTGGAGTTAATAAAAGACTCAGCTAAACATTCTGAATGTAATGGATATTTCAGGTCTCCCTGAAAAAAGTCTAATTTTCACATGTTATGGCTGGTATTGTTTCTCTTTACAGTCATCACTTTATTTTCAGTTGTAGATTCTGTGTTGCCTTTTACATTTTGTACTGTTTTTTGCTGAAACCAAAAAAGTTTTTAACAACAACAACACCACCACCACAATGTTTTGCAATGCTCCCAATGTCTGGGCATTGTGGGAAATTTATCCAGCAACTTCTAGCAAGTATGGTCTGCACACTATCATTTTATTTTCTCTTTACACTCCTTGAGTAGTATTGCTCAAAGCTAAGGTATTGTAGGAAAATAAAATGGCACTCCACCAAAACACTGCTATGTGGATACTGACAAAGGGCCTAGCAGACAAGTACTTTGCCAAGTCCTGTCTCACATGTAGAACTAGCCCAGCAGTCATCACAGGATAGCCTGCACACAAATATACCCAAAGGAATCATTTCTCCTCACTGAAAGCATGAGCAGTGGCTTGGGGGATACAGAAGAACAAAGCAGGGTGTAGTTAAAGCAAATTATTTGCAACAGCACTTTGATTTTCACTTGCAAGTATTATAGGAAGCTGTGTTATACTGAACTGGGCTATTGGTCTATGTAGCTCTGTATTTTTATGCTGACTGGCAGCATAAACTCCTGCCAGGTTTTCAGGCATCTTTTCCCAGTCATACCTGGAGATGCTGGGGACTGAACTGGGGACCTTATACATGCAAAGCAGATACTGTACCAGCACTGAGTGAAGGCTCTTCCCTGCATTTACTGCAATTCACAGGAAAGGGCCTAGTGAATAATAAACTGATATAAGATGGGGAGCTTAAAATTCACAGCCAGTCTAGTTGTGAGGGTAACTGTAAAGAGGAGGAAGCCACCTCTACACTCCCAGAAATACTGCTGTTTGCCCAGTTTTCCCTCCAGTTTGGATGACAAATGCATAGCCCAGATGCCAAGCTGTAAAAGTTATTTTTGAGGGGCTGGCATCTGGCACTTTGGCAAATGCCATGGACGCTGTGTTGGCTCCTTGCCAATTGCCTCTGGGTTTTGTCAATGGGTTAGGATGTTGATGGAATTTTTGTCTGTCTTTGAAATGCAGGGCATTACCTGCGGTTCTTCTCTTTGCCTAAAAAGAAAAGTGACTTCCCACTTTTGTAAAGAGATACTGCATTGAATCTGAAGAGAATGGTCACACAAACTTGTTTTCAACAATAACATTACACTTCTCGCTTCTGTTCTATTTTTACTCAGTGTGAATCAACACAAGAGTGAAGAAGAGGAGGAGGAGGAGGAGAAGGAGGAGGAGGAGGAGGAGTTTGGACTTCATATCCCACCAGTGGCGTAGCGTGGGTTGTCAGCACCCGGGGCAAGGCAAGTAATTTGCGCCCCCTAACCCATGGATTTGCGCCCCCTAACCCGTGGATTTGCGCCCCCTAACCTGTAGATTTGCCCTAACCCCAGATGTTGCGCCCGGTGCGGCCGGCCCCCCCTGCACCCCCACGCTACGCCACTGTATCCCACCTTTCACTCCTCTTAAGGAGTCTCAAAGCAGCTAACAATCTCCTTTCCCTTCCTCCCGCACAACAAACACTCTGTGAGGTGAGTGAGGCTGAGAGACTTCAAAGAAGTGTGACCAGCCCAAGGTCACCCAGCAGCTGCATGTGGAGGAGTGGGAAATCGAACCTGGTTCACCAGATTATGAGTCCACCACTCTTAACCACTATACCACACTGGGGATTGAAGGAGTACATCTAACTAGAGAAATGAAACCAACACATTCTTTTGCCAATTCAGTTTAGTTTTGGGTTCTCTGCAGATCAGTACTGAGGGGTCAGTTCAGTTTGGGGAAATTTGCACTAAAGTGTTGGTGGATATTTTATTGTGACTCAAGAAAATTATCACAGGGTGATGTGAAAATGTAGTGAACTGAACTTAATATTGTAAAAATTAGAAACTGAAAGTAATTGACTGGTTTGCCCAGTCCCGACAGACACCATAATTTTAAAAAACAAAAACAAAACTACATTTAAATAAATCCAGTACAGTATAAATTTAAAACAATTCCTAAATTGCATTTCAGAAAATTATTTTAGGAAAAGGTGACTTCATTTCAGAAACTCAGGGTGAATCTTCCAGGTCTAAAATCAGGAAACAGTATTCAAAGTTAGCTCTGCTGATATCCTGAGTAAAAGTCCAACAACCTGAACTGCTCTATGTTTCTGATTACTCATGTGGATCAGATACATGTTGCATGCATTTCTTAGAAATCTTCCTTGCACCCTTGATGAATCATATTTACTGTACAATCTAATCAGGTACAGACCAAGGGTCAAATAACAGTGTAAAGGGGAATTGTAATCCTCTGCTGCCTTTAAAACAAAAACAAAACATCAAAATTGCTTGAGGCAGACTGTGTTGATGGGAAAAGGGTGGGGTGGATGCTTCCTCTTTTTATTCTCCTGTAATAATACCTTTCAAATTTTCAAAACTCATCTCCCCCCAATTGGGCTTTTCACCACCAGAAGAAAACCCTGCAAGCCAAAAACCAGCAAGATTTTTTTGGGTGGGTGGGTGGGGTTCTGGAATAGAATCTGAGGTGAATTGCAATCTGAGGAATCTCAGACGTAATTTTTTAAATATTTGAGTCTCTTTCTGACTAATCTAAAGATATGTGGTTTTACTTTAGGGATTGTCTGTAGACCATTGGTTTTATGCTGTGTTATTTGTATAAGTATGAGTAGCAATCACTAGGCTTTCTATGTAAAGTGCTGCTTTTATGTTCATAATATAGTTGCACAATTTTGCACCTGAAAATACTTAAGCTTATACTAGGGTTACCTCCCCTTTGGGAAGTTACATCTATCCAACTAGACCTTTAAGATATCTAGCCATAAGGTATCTTTGTTGTAATTGGAACATAAGAGTACCCTGTGATGTCAACTGAAGTTACCCATGAAGGTAAAAAGGTAAAAGTAAAGGACCCCTGACAGTTAAGTCCAGTCGCAGACGACTCTGGGATTGCGACGCTCATCTCACTTTACAGGCCGAGTGAACCGGCGTTTGTCCGCCGACAGTTTTTCCGGGTCATGTGACCAGCATGACTAAGCTGCTTCTGGTATAACAGAACACTGAAACCAGAACAGTGCATGGAAACGCCATTTACTTCCCCGCCGGAGCGGTACCTATTAATCTACTTGCACTTTTTGGCATGCTTTTGAACTACTAGGTTGGCAGGAGCTGGGACTGAGCAACGGGAGCTCACCCCATCTCGGGGATTCGAACCACCGACCTTCTGATCAGCAAGCCCAAGAGGCTCAGTGGTTTAGACCAAGTGCCACCCGCGTCCCTTACCCATGAAGGTTGGTGAGGGTAATTGATGGCCCTAACCAATTACTAAAAAGCTTCCTTGGATGGGTTCTCTTTGCATCTCTAATCCGCACCTTAAAAAATTCAGCAAAGGCGGCAACTCCAGCTGGCTATTTTGCAACAATGTGGTTTCCAGATTCTTTTTGTTTTTTTGTTTTTTAAATCAAATCAGTTTACATGACAGTAATTACTACAACAGATGGGCCAGAAGCCAGAAAGTGGCATTGTACAGGCAATGGGCTCAAAATGCACCTGGGAGCTTATGTGTGTGTAGGGGGGGGGGGGGAGTAGGATGGGAGGGGGGATAAAGCCAGATTGTGCGCCAGCTGAGAATCTTGCCAGGGAGCATTTGCTGAGCAATCTTAGAAGTATCGGGAGCAGCCACAAAGCAGGAATCTCCACTGAATCTGTTCTAAAATGACAGGGGAGTGGGAAGAAGTGAGCATCTCCATCTGAGTTTAAAACCATATTACAAAATGACATAACTGCTCCCCCTCCTCTCTTGCTTCTCTTTCACCGCAATTCAGGATTTTGTGTATGTGTATATATGTGTGGTTTTGCTCCTGGTTTCAGATCAATCATGTCAAACTTTGCATTAACTACTGGTACTCTGTGGGTTAAACCACAGAGCCTAGGACTTGCCGATCAGAAGGTTGGCGGTTCGAATCCCTGCGACAGGGTGAACTCCCGTTATCGGTCCCTGCTCCTGCCAACCTAGCAGTTCAAAAGAACGGCAAAGTGCAAGTAGATAAATAGGTACCGCTCCAGCGGGAAGGTGAACGGCATTTCCGTGCGCTGCTCTGGTTCGCCAGAAGCAGCTTAGTCATGCTGGCCACATGAGCCAGAAGCTGTACGCCGGCTCCCTCGGCCAATAAAGCGAGATGAGCGCCGCAACCCCAGAGTCGGCCATGACTGGACCTAGTGGTCAGGGGTCCTTACTCAAACCATATGAAGGAAGCAACTACACACACAAAACAGTAAAAGCGTTTGTTCACTAAAGAACCTAGATAGTGGTAGATTTGACATAGGCTACACCATACATACATTTATCATTGTGCTCCATCATACCACTTTAAACAGTAATAGTTTCCCCAGAAAAATTATGGGAACTGTAGCTTGGGAGAACTCAATTCCCTTCCCTGTATTACAGTTCCGAGAGTGGTTTAACGATCAATCACTTTACACAGGGAACACTGGGCATTGTAACTTTATGAGCGGACAAGCGGTCTCCTAACAACTTGTAGCAACCTTAAAAAACTATAGTTCCCAAGATTCTATTATTCTCTGGGCGAAGCCACAACTGGTATCATAGTGCTTAAAATGAATAGTGTGAATGTGGCCATGCTTTCTCCTTTCCATTTACATCTATTGAACAGGACATATGAGAAGAAGGGAGTGATATTTTTAATGGAAGGGCCAAATTAGGGTTATTGTGCTACTATTTATACCATTTTGAACTTGCATATACATCAGAATACCCAACAGTGATCAAAGCATGGACAAGTGTTTATTTACCCATAGCACCCATTTTGAAGGATGGACATTCTGTTCAAAGTGGAAAACATTGCTGGACACACTGAGATGCTGGTGAGTGGGTGAGGCGTATTCATAAGTATCCATTTATTATCAAATTATGGGATCTGCTATATCTATCTCCCTCCCAAAATCTCTCACTAAAATGAAGATTTACCAAAAGATGTTATACATGAGAACATTATATATATAATATATATAAAAATAATAATTGCAGCACTTTGGAGACCTGCTGCCTGACTTTCTTTAATGAATGCTTTCAATTCTGGATTGCTCTGGATGAACCCAATTTGCTTCAGAGTGACCTGGGACTGCCTCAATCTGATTTCAGGCTTGGCTTCCCTCACTTTCCACCCTGTTTTGGTTCTAACTTTCTGAAATCCTTTGGTTCCCTTTGCATTTCAGGAAGAGTTGAGGATTTGGAGCTGATTGTGACAGATTATGCTCATGTGTTTTTAAGAATAAAGAGAATCACAGGGGCAGAAACTGGCAGGAGTGTACACTGGGGCAACCCAGCCAGATGGGTGGGGTATAAATAATAAATTATTATTATTATTATTATTATTATTATTATTATTATTATTATTATTACCCCCGACATGAACTATAAAATTCATGTGGAAACATTCTCACAAATTCTTTCAGCAACCACAGCAAAGGCATTTATTTTCTAATTAATATTGAAATCAACTGTAATTAAGCAGAACTCTTAACAGGCCGGATGAGGAGATTAAGATCAATATTCATATGAATCATGCTGCTTCAGTGATTAATAGCCTTCAATTGTCAAAAGTAGTACAATGATAATAAAGCATTTATAAAAAAAAACCAGTGGAGATACATTATGTTATTTAGATATGAAGTTTTTCATTATGGGCACATCTTTAAGGAGCACAGAGCAGGGATCAGTCGGAAGAAAGAAGTGGGGGGTGGGGGGGAGTGTGTGTCAACAGGATATTCATAACACTTTTCTGATCACCCTGCAATTAATCTTAGAAGGTCCACACATTTCTCAAATATAGCCTATTGACTCCTGCAGATCAGAACTCTGTATAAATCTCCAATACATTAATTAAACTAAGGGAAGTTAACTAATTAAAAATATCATTAACCTTTTAAAGCAAATAACCAATTTCATTGCAACGTTACACCATCCAAGAGTCCTGCTGGATCAGAGCAAAGATCCTTCTAGTCACTGTAGCCACTCAAGAGACCTGCTGAAAGCACCTCTGCCACAAGTTTACACTTTTCTCTTCGAAAGAGAAAAGTCTCAATCTAGCACCTAAGCGACATTAATGTGGGAGTCCTTGTGAGAATGGTAAAATAAAAAGCCACTCAATCAATTGTGAGTCTCCTTAAAATAAAATATGCTGGCAGATATGACTTGCTGATCCCTGGCACAGCCACCTGCCACATTTCACAGTGTCATGGTTGAGACAACAGGCAAAGAATCCTGGGCACTGTGGCTTGGTAAGGGTGCCGACAGCTGTCTGGACGCTCCTATTTCCCTCATAGAGCTGTAATTCTTGGGCCTGTGGCAGAAGGGGTTTCCTAACAACTCTCAGCACCCTTTACAAACTGCTCTTCTCAGGAGTCTTTGGGGGAAGCCATGGCTGTTTCAAGGGACATGCTATTGCTTTAAATGTATAGTGCAGATGGGCCCAGAGTCCACATGAATTGCTGACTTGGTGCCAGTGCCAGACTAACACCCTGCTTTATTGTCTTGGCATATATAGCAGATGGTGGTGGTGATGACGATTTGCTGGCGTCTAGCACCTTAATTCCCACTCATTTCAATGCCAATACAGTGGTACCTTGGTTCTCAAATGTCTCAGTACTCAAACAACTTGGAACTAAACACTGCAAACCCAGAAGTAAGTGTTCCAGTTTCTGAACTTTTTTTCAGAAGCTGAATGTGCTCCGTTTTGAGTGTTACGCTTCCGATTTGAGTGCCACACTTCCATTTTGAGTGTTACACTGACGTCTGTCTGTTTTTGCTATTTATTATTGCGTTTTTGTTTCTGCAGCTCTTTTTGTTTTGTTTTCGTGACTGTGTGGAACCCAGTTCAGCTACTGATTAATTGATTGTGTGATTGCAGTACATTGTTTATTGCTTTCATTTTACGGATCAATGGTCTCGTTATATAGTAAAATTCATGTTAAATTGCTGTTTTAGGGGTTGTTTTTAAAAGTCTGGAACAGATTAATCTATTTTGCATTACTTTCCATAGGAAAGTGTGCCTTGGTTTTGGAATGCTTTGGTTTTGGAACGGACTTCTGGAACGGATTAAGTTTGAGAACCAAGGTACCACTGTATTTAACTTCATACTTTCAGGTTTTCTTAACTTTTCCTGTATTTTACTTTGCCCTGCTTCTTTGCCTCATGTGTCCTATTGGTTTTAAGCCAAAATAAAACAAAATAAAATATCATCAGCAACAGCAGCATTTGTCTTTGGAGGACAAGGTAAAACTGGTCAATACAGTGAATTATCCAGTAGCTTTACAGGTAGAAAAATGTCCTGGAGAGTGATGATGGACCCCTCACTTATGTTCAGCAGAAAGGAAGCTAGTAATTAATCAGCTCTCTTCTCCTTAATAGTATCAGTTTGCTTCAAAAGAAAAGCAGCGGAAAGCTGAACAAGGCAATTGAATGCTCTGCTAGCTGCAGAAGTGAAAGGGGCCCCATATAAATCAGGGTCTGATTGGCTTCCAGACAACTCTTTGGTTATCTGAAAGGTCTATAACAACTTTCTGTTTCAGTGAAATCCTGTGAATTCTTTTTTCAGTATTCTTTCAAGACCAAGAAGAGGAATTATACAGTGTAATTTGTGGGCCTGAATTTGGATGCTGGATTTTTGTTGAATTTTTAGGTCCCTGAACTGATCCTTCTTTGAGTTCAGAGGTTAATAGGAATGTCGCCATTTTATGGCACAGACAAAGGTAGACCACCTACTAATCACTGGGTGGCAGAGGTTGCTCATTGGTCCAAGCATTATTCCCATCTTCTCCCCCTTATAAATCCATCCCAGTTGTGCTCAAAGAGGAACATATTGATCTACCCTGCAGGCCACCTTGAGAAAAATTCAGCAGCAGCTCTTGTGTTTCCTAAGACTTATTGACTCCAGTTCTTCTGCCTTCAATTCCAGACATTCACTGTCTGCTCCTCACTCTCTGCTACTGCTGGGCCGGGCAAAAAATTATCCCTCCACCCACAAATCCTCACCCACTCTCCATCAATTAATGAGAAAATTCGTTCAAAGAATTCACAAAAAGGAGAAAATTTTTTGGTGAAAATCTCATGGGTTCTATAAGTGTCCATTCTTTCATTCTGCAAATCATATCCCTGTGCTCTGCAGCCTTCCCAGGTGCTAATTCTTCAGTTAAAGCTCATGGCAAAATAATGTGAGAGAATTATCCCTATGGACATTTTTCAGATCAGAAAGCAATGACAACTGAGGAGGCTGCAAAGTGCTGGATAAATGTTTACTGGGAAGAAAACACACACACACACACACACACACACACCTCACGACAATAACATAGATTAAAATCCCACACTGTCCAAAATTTCTATAATGCCCTGAGGTAGAAAAATACCCTGAAAGCCTCTTTCTCAGGGAAAGAAACTTTTGAGAAAATGGAGGACAGGTTTTGGAACAGCAGAATGCACTGCTTCCCAAAGTCTATACAAGCAGATCACTTCTGACCTACAGTAGACGTGTCCATGATTTTTAAAAAAGAAACAAGCCACAATAAAATAATATAAATCAGAGAATTGGATTTATTTATTATTAAATGAGAATGAGGATATATTGAGAACTCCCCTTGGGTATTAGGACTATTTCCAAATCAGGGGGCAAAGGAAAGATCCACCAACCCTGCCCAATTTTTCAGCCTCACACCTTAGACACAGGTACCCCAGCTGGCTAAAGTCCTGATAGGCTTAATGCAAAAAGTAATTTTTTATTGAGGCAGGGAATGGGAAATAGCAGCAGATATCTGAAAACCTGTTGCTATCTGGATATTGCTGGGCTACAAAAGAACACAGGAAGTTGCCTTATGCCATTGCTCCAACTAGCTCAATATTGTCTACAACAGTGGGGAAGCCTTGGTCCTTCAGATGTTGCTGACTACAACTCCCATCATTCATCTTAATTGGCTATGCTGGCACTGGAGTTCAACAACATCTGGAGGGTCACAGATTTGCAATCCCTGAAAACACAGAGAACAGTCATTGATAGTGCTTAAGGAAGTCAAAACACAGTAGCCTGCTAAATCAGTCAATGGCCCATGCAACCCCATATCTTGTTCTCATAGTGACCAAGCAGATGCCCTACCAAGAAGCCTGTAAGCAGGACCTGAGTGAAATTGACCATTCTCTGCTTGTGATTCCTAGCAATGGTATTCAGAGGCAGAGAGGTAGAACATAGTCATGGCTAGTGGCCATTGATGGTCTTTCTTCCGTGAAAGCTATGCTTCACTGAATAGCTTTCTACAGCTGTTGCTGTTCCGTCTCCAACCTTATTTACAGTTCTTCAGTACAAGGATGGCATTTACACATCTTAGCTTTGTGTGTAAGCTTGTCTGCCTACATAGCTTTTGAAATAAAACACCTTTCAGCAACTCTCTGAACACTGTAGTCCACACAGATATGATCACAGGGTTATGGGGGACCCCTTGAGCCCAGAGGAATGCTGGCCAATTCTTCAGTAAACTGCATTCAGTGTGTTGTATTTCACTTAATAAATACCTGTAAACAAGAGTTCTGGAAGCTGTTAATATCTGCCCCAGAGCTTGCAATGTGAAGAGACTCTCTCAAAAGCTGAGGCACATGCTGTGGAGGACTCTCCCCCCTACTTTCACCAGACACTGCCATTAGAGTGTTTTAACTTCCATTAAGTTGTCGCTTTCCCATGCCACCAACTTTCCACAAGGGACAATTCGTTCTGACAGAACCACAGGCTGTCACATACACTAAGAATTCAGTAGAAGTGAGCGGGGAAAACCCTCAAAGCTGATGGATTTATTAGTGATTAGAGCTGGCACATCCACTACCTACAAACAAAAGGTAGGATGATGAAGGCTTAGACCTTATTAATTGCATACTGACCACAATGCTTTGGTTTTGAAGGATTTGGCAGGGGGTGGGTCACAGAGAGTAAGTTGGGGAAGGGAAAGGAAGGTAATTATTTCATGGGAATATCATCATCATGACCATCATCATTTTGTGTGACAGTGTTTGTTCTTCCCCTAGAAAAGAGCAGACACTGACACTGAGTTGTCAGCATACAGCAGACCCATCTTGTTTTACCTTACAAGTTCCTCACCTAATGGCTTTCAAGCTTCCAACATTCAGGGGGTCTGTGTTTGCTGAGGAATGTGTTATCATTACGGGTGCTGGCTTCTAGGGTCAAACCCTTCTGCCCCCCATATTTTTTTTGGGGTAGGGGCTACCCCCCAATGTCCCAAAAGTGAACAGCTGAAACACAGAGCCAAGCACGGTGTGCTCCAGAGACAAGCTCCTTCTCTTCCTTCTCCTGCCGCAGAGGGGAAGGAGAGTCAAAGCATCCTCCCGTTGGTGGTGGCACCAAGTGGAAGGATGAGCTGCAGGCCATTGAGCAGTGTAGCCATCACGTTCGGCTCCACCCCTGGCTCCTCCCAACATCCTGACATCACTAGTGCAATGCTGTCCACCACCACCACCAATTGCCCTCACAAGCTGGTGCCTCTGGTCATCATCATCATCATCATTTACCTGCCCTTCACTCTAAGGTCCCAAGGTTGGTTACAACATTAAAACAAAATAATAAAAATAATTATAAACAACGTACAATTACAGAAATAAGGTGGGTCCTGAAAATTTGCATCTCAAGTGTCAAAATAGCCAGTGTGGTGTAGTGGTTAGAGTGTCAGACTAGACCTGGGAGACCAGGGTTCTAGTCCCACTTGGCCATGAAGCTCAGTGGGTAACTTTAGGCCAGTCACAGTTGCTCAGCCTAATATACCCCACATGGTTATTGCAAGAATACAATGCAGGGGTGGAAAACTGTGCAAGCCAAACATCTCTGTGTGAAGGGAGTTGCACAATTTAGAGGTTACTACAGAGAATGCCATCTTCTGGGCTAAGACACCCCAACCTGAGCTTCTGAAGGCAGAGGAACTATTAACAGGGCCACTTCTGTCAGTCTTAGCACCCAATACCAGGCCTGTGTGAAGCTTGTCTGAGGCCTGGGGCAGGAGCCTTGCACCCATAGCATCCTCACATGCCAAACCTACATACCACCAGAGGCAGCATCCACAATGAGAGATAACGCAGAAAGCCTCTGTCCCTGGTTCTCACCAGCTTAACAAGTTTTGCTGAAGAATGAGAGGCTGAGGCTGATATGAGTGAAGGCAGTGCTTCAGATACATTGACCACAAGTCATCTCGCTTTTGGGAAGGGCCGCAGCCTAGTGTTCCTGCGATGCTTTGCATGCAGAAGGCCGCAGGTTCAGTTCCCAGCATTTGCATGTAGGGCTGGCGAAAGAATTGTTTCTGGGATCCTGGCATGCTGCTGCCAGTCAGTGTAGGCAATATTGAGCTGAACAGACCAATGGCCTGTCTCAGTACAAGAATACGTGTGAAAGTGTCATAAAGGAAAATGGCCAGAAGAGGGAGAAAAACTAAATAAAACTGCTAGGAGAGCCATTTAATATTGCAAGGTATTTGGATATGAGTGAGAGAATGCGTAAGAATGTACGAGAGGCCCTTCTGAATCAGGCCAATGCCCCTTCTAGTCCAGCATTCTGTTCTCACAGTGGCTAACCAGATGTTCCAGTGGGAAGCCTGCAAGCAGGACCTGAGGACAATAGCACTCTGTGAGTCCCAGCGACTGATATTCAGGGATTTAATGCCTCTAACTGAAGAATCAGAACATAGCCAGCAAGGGAAGCAGGATTCAACATATACAATCATAGAATTGTAGAGTTGGAAGGGACCATGTTTTACGATATGCTTGCTTGCTCCATTCACCATTTAGATTTTTAGGTGCACACTTGAAATGGGATGCCTAAAAAATAAACAGATCAACTATTGCTATTTTATGGATTCCAGGTTTGGGCCCTAAGAACGGTAAACCTGAGGCCTGCTGAGCCTCAGTTGTTAGCAAACCCTGCTTAATTGGCAAACGATTCATACAGTAGATGAAACTCAACCCCTGACAACCCCACCCCCATCCCACCCACCGCCCCAAACTTTTAACTAAGCTCATCAATTACTCTTAACAGTCTAAATAGTTGGCAGTGTTTACCCAACATCCTTCCCGATTTCCTCGGCTCGATCTTGCAGCTCATTAAAAGCATCTCTATTTATTTGCTGTGTGTTACAGCCCTTAACTTTGGCACAATGTGCGAAGAGGAAGCCAATTTTGCTTTTCCCTGTGGTGTTAATTGGTAGAGCATGCTGCCTGCCTCTTCATTAATTATGTCAATGTGTATGAAACTTCCATTTCAAGGCGGCGAATTAACAAAGCTTCTGAATGAGATGGACCAAAAAAGACACACACACACAAAAAAAGACCACAGAAAAAGAAAAAGAAAAAACCCACCCAGACCAGCTTGGAAAAGATGGGTTGCTGATGGGAGCGATTGGTGGTCAAAGCAAGAGGATCTGTTGCAAACAGAACAGAGTGTACTCCCCTCACCATCCTGTTTAACTCCTCAGATGTTGCTGCCAGCTTTCAGCAAAGCCATGTCAGAAGTAAACAATCAAATTTCTGGATGAAAGTAAATTGCACAGCCTCAAATAATACACATGTCAGAGACCTGATTTCAGGAGACTACTTGTGTGTCTGAATGGAATGCTTTAACTGGCTCTTTCTGGGCATTTTTCATTTGGGGAAGGGGCATAGCTCAGTGGCAGAGTATCTGCTTTCCATGCATCTCCAGGTAACTCTGGAAGAGATCCCTGCCTGAGACCCTGGAGAGCCATTGTCAGTGTGTGGACATTACTGAGGCAGATGGACCAAGGGATTGACTCAGAATAAGTCACTTTCTTGTGGGTCAATATGCCTTAATCTTCTAACCATTGTATGAATATAAAAGGTAAAGGTAAAGGGACCCCTGACCATTAGGTCCAGTTGCGGACGATTCTGGGGTTGCGGCACTCATCTCGCTTTATTGGCGTACAGCTTCCGGGTCATGTGGCCAGCATGACTAAGCCACTTCTGGTGAACCAGAGCAGTGCATGGAAACTGTGTTTACCTTCCCGCTGGAGCGATACCCATTTATCTACTTGCACTTTGATGTGCTTTCGAACTGCTAGGTTGGCAGGAGCAGGGACCGAGCAACGAGAGCTCACCCCGTCATGGGGATTTGAACTGCCGACCTTCTGATTGGCAAGCCCTAGGCTCTGTGGTTTAGAACACAGCGCCACCTGCGTGCTATACTGTATGAATTTAATATGTTCTAACTGGGGGGAAATTCTGAACTCCTTCAATGGACAAATGGATAATGACAATAAGGGATGCAGTAATAATACTGATGGATGGGGCCAGGCTGATCTCCCTCTTGCCTATATATTTGTTTGTTTAAAGTGGGAGGAATAGTCCATCAATAGTCCTTGATCTCTTGGACAATGGCAGAAGCCAGAGTGTGAATGGCTGCAGTTCATTGTTTGAGCATCTGCTTTGCATGCAGAAGATCCCAAGTTCCATCCCCGACATCTCCAAATAGGGCTAAGGATATTCCAAGCCTGAAACCCTAGAGAGCAGCTGCCAGTCAGAGCAGGCAATACTGAGCTGACAATGGTCTGACTTAGTATAAGCAAGTTTTCTACATTCCTTCCTATGTTCAGAGCCCCAGTCTCTCTGCCAGTTGTTTGCTGACCAACTCTAGTCTGATACCGTTGAAGCAGTTTAGCAAGCCACACCAACAAAGATAAGCAGGCTTTGCACTGTAAGTCCAAGTGTTTCCATACAAGTTCAAGTTCCCAAGTTTTTGTTGTTTGGTCATTCTCTGGAAACCTGCCTTGGCTACCCAAGTTGAAGAACCAGGGTCAAAACATGATCAGCCTGATGCTTGGAGTTCCCATTTTGGCTTGCTTGTCATGTTTTCCTGCCAATACCATGCCCATGGGTGTCAGTGTGTCAACCAGTACCACTTATGGTGCCGGCAAAAGGTCTTAAGAATTGCACCATCAAAATGCTTGAGAGGATGCATGAGCTCGTTGGAAGGACAAGCCCTGTGAGATTCCATAAGGCTTCAGACATACCTTTGCTGAAGTAACACTCTTCCAGACTTAGATGGTGGATCCACTTGGAACTGTCCGTGGATGTTCCCTGATCTAAGTATGTTTACTTATCTTGTTCAGGTCTTTCTCCCCCTCTCTTGCACTGAACACATTCCCTAAAACAGACACCAACTCTATCTTTGATTCTAAGCATAATAGGTGCAGAAACGGTGGGCGATGTGGGTGCTTTTTAATTGATGGTTGTGTGTGTGATGCCTGCACCATTTTGTGGTTCTGTCTCTCTTCTGTTTCAGCTGTGGTGGCCATTTTGTGCTATGTCACACATTTCAATACCAATGCTATTTTCTCAAAATCCCAAATGTCCCCATTGGCAAAATAAACCCCCAAACACCTGGCAATCCCTGTCATGCTTCTATTTACATTGGAAATACTTTATCTGCCAACTTAGTTTGGGTTATGATACTGGAGCTTCCTTTGGCTCCCAACTCCAGTGCTGAGCCAGCATGTCCCAGCACAATTCTAGACTACATATAATAAATGGGTGGGATTTGTTCAGAGGAACACAAACCAAACTTCTATCATTCTTAGGACTTCTCCTGTCACACAACCAATTCATATGCAGCCTTAGAAACCAACAGATTAAATTATAACATAAACTTGTATAAAATAAATAGTGAAGAGTTTGTGGATCAATATATATGAGTCAAGATGGTCTGGAAACTAAAGAAAATCTAAATAAAGAAAATCAATATTAATTAGGGATGGATGAATCTGTTGATTTTGTCTTGCCTTCTTCCAGCTTAGGCTCACAAGGGAGACCAGGTTGATATTGGGGCACTCACTGATAGGCGAGAGGCCACATCCCAAAGAACAGGGTCATGGCAAGGCAAGTCTAGTAGTTCAGTCAAATCCCAACCAGGGCAAGGTAAGACAAAAAAGCAGCTTATCGGCACGCTGGATTGCTCACAAAATACAGTACTTGCTAGAACTTATTCATGGAGAGATGCTACCTCCACAGGAGGCTTTCACTTTTGGGTTGTAGGAGTCTGATGTGGCCACAACTTCTGGCCTGAATGGTTTGGAACCTCATGGCTCTGCAGATGGTGACCCCATCCCTTTGAATCTGCTTCAGAGCTGGATGGAACGTAAGAGCCTCCTGTCTCCTCCTGTGGTATTCAGAACAACTGGTATTCAGAAGCTTAACTGCCTCTGTCTATGAAGGCAAATAATTGCCATCATGAAATTTTCCAATCCTTTTTTAGTCATCCATCTCGGTGGTGATCACTATCTAGTTTAACTATGTAATATGTGAAGAACTTTCTTTTATGTGTCATGAATCTTCCAGCATTCAGCTTCACTGGATGACCACAAGTTCTGAGAGGGAGAATAAACTTTCTCTATCCAGTTTCTCCATGCCATGAATAATTTCACAAACATCTGTCTTGTCATGACTTACTTGCCATTTCTCTAAACAAAAAAGTCCTAAATACTGCAACATTTCCGAATAGGATCACCTTGGTTGCCCTTTGCTGAACAATTTTTGAACCATGACACCATTTCAGTTTCTTTTTTCTTCTTAGTTTTCCAATCTTAAATTTGGTTCACTACATTTCTACATCCACTTGTGATTTATTTTATTTTATTTCTTATAAAAAAACTCATGAAAACCCATCTGCATTTTACTGCAAATTTCTCCTAGCGTATGCATATTTGCATTCAATTATTGTCAAACACACACAATGTTGCAAGCAATTTTCAAAAGTGCAATGGATTTTTTTCTTGTTATACTGAGTCATAAATGTATTTTAGTGTACACTTTCCCCTAACAGACCCGGTTTGTTGCTGTTGCTGTTGTAGAACTACATTACAAAACGTGGAGAAGTGTGGCTTTCAAATCTAGCTCTATCTTTTGTTTGCATATTGTTTTTGGAAATATGCATTTGGTTGGTTGTATTAAATTGTGAACCAAACTAAATTTGTCCCCTGCCCCTGACATAATTACAAGGTTCTATCAAATGGCTGCACCTCTTCTGGTTGTGGGAAAAGTTTTTATTGGGCTGAGTTTATTAGATGGTGTGAGGAAAGAAAGGAATGAGGGCACAGTGATTTTAATCCCATAGGCCTCTAAGGCCAAAGCTCTTCTGTCTTTCTTTCAATTTATGTCACTTGCATCTCAGAGAGCTCAGAACAGTTTGCATATGCTTTCCCAGGTGGTCTCATGTATGGGTGGCATATAGGGGAAAACCTATTAACTTCAGCAGGGAAATTGTATTATAGGCCCTCAGGCCATTCTCTGGACCATAAACATAATAATCTCAACTAAATGAAGCTCTTTCAGAAAGCTAAGCCCTATAGAGGATGAGTGGATATATGTGTGGAGGGTGTTTGTGTTGCAATGAACCCCAGGGTTCTATGCACACAGAGACATTTTGTGCACTCACATTCACCCACACAAACTGTATCAGTAAAATCCCAATCACTCTGTGTGTGGGGTGGGGTGGGGGTTAGCCTTCATCACAGTATTGTCCTTTACTACCTATTCCCATGCATGGAAGACAGTAGGTGGCGCTGTGAGTTAAACCACAGAACCTAGGACTTGCCGATCAAAAGGTTGGCGGTTCGAATCCCTGCGACGGGGTGAGCTCCCGTAGTTCGGTCCCTGCTCCTGCCAACCTAGCAGTTTGAAAGCACGTCAAAGTGCAAATAGATAAATAGGTACCACACCAGTGGGAAGGTAAATGGTGTTTCCTTGCGCTGCTCTGGTTCGCCAGAAGCAGCTTAGTCATGCTGGCCACATGACCTGGCTGGCTCCCTCGGCCAATAAAGCGAGATGAGTGCCGCAACCCCAGAGTCAGTCACGACTGGACCTAATGGTCAGGGGTCCCTTTACCTTTACCTATTCCCATGCATGGAGGACAGTAAAAGGGTGACACTGAAGGATGCTGGTGTATGTGTGTGTCCTGAGTGTCCACGAAGTTATATCCACTTCCTAAGGTTCACATTATTGGCCTCAGGAGGACTCTGGTTCAGATAACGTCCCTCTTGAGGTGGAACAGTCATCACCCCTTTCTACGGTGCCCTGGGATGGAGACATCACTCTTGTGTCATCAATGTGTGAGGCTGCAGTCTGCCCTCCTTCACAACCACACAGTACCATACAACTGCAAAATAGACTGCTGTCCCTTTAAATATAGCATGGAAAAGAGGACAAAACTGGAAAAGTCAAGCCATCACAGCCTTTCTAAGGCTTCAGACCACTCTGTATCTTTGCTGATGCAGCACCTTCCCAAACTCAGCTAGCAGGGTCCACCGGGAGCTGTCCGTGGTCCTGATACAATTTGTCTTGATCTACCATGTCCCTGACTTGCACTGGACAAGACTGGTATTCAGGACAGGATACCTGGTGCCCACAGATATTTTGGATGAAATCTTCATTCAGCTCCAGTATGCATACCCAATGTCAGAGCTAGTGAGAATTATATTCCAAAACATCTGGGAGATTTAGGAAGACTGCACTAGATCAAGCCTCATTGTATTTGCATTTCCCCATCCTTTGGCCCCATTTGTTGGTCAGGCTAGAGTCTGGTGGGATGTTGAGCATAATGGAATGTTTATATACTATTGTGAATATATGTGACACTTCAGACTGAGTGCCTCAAAAGTTTGGGAGTTGGTATGAGAAAGCTGAATTTTATTGTATTCGGCTCCCATAAGTGACAGTATAATTGCAGTAGCTCCATATAAAAACAACAACAACACTGTAGTGAATTTGAAAGGCCTTCTATTCTTCTTGCTTATATTACAAATATTTATGCCTTTTGAAAAATGCGCAGCATAGACCTTTCCTGTCTCCTGCAAAACCTCTGAACCAGGGTGTTCATTAAATTCAATCGCATATGCACCAAAGACTCTGAAGAAGAATAGTGAACCACAGTTAGAAAGATGTAAGCAATGTTTACATAAAACATTTTGACATTGGGAGCTGGAAAATGTTTTGTAAACATTCAGCTTTGCAATAAGTACTTCTTCTTCTTCTTCTTTTTAAATCACCTACATTTAAAAAAATGAAATGAAGAGGCAAATTTAAAAATGGAAGATCATGGTATTGATCACCAGATATAGTATTATAGGCCCCTCACATCAACTTGAGTACTAATACCATGTCCAGTAAAGATATGCAGTGGCTGATAACAGTGATTTGGGGTACTTTCTTTCATTTCCAAGTTGAAGTGTGATGTCAATAACCACCACCACCCCAAAACAGATCAGGGACCCCACAAAGTTTCATGCCATTCAGCTGTTTTGTGCATTTCAGATCGTATAGTTCTATGTTTTCTTTTATCTCTGTGTTATTATCGGTCCATGGACTTGGCAAGAAGTGAGGCTGGCAAAAATGTTACCTGCAGAGAACTGAAGGAATCTGGATTTATATAATTAGCAAGTTGTTAAAGCCCAGCATTGGAGGATTTTTAAAAGGCTTATTTTTATTTTTATTTTATTTTCACCCTACACTGCTCTGCTTTAACTCAAAGAAACAAACAGAAGTCATCCAAAGCTCTTCAGAATGCTACAGACAACTAGTTAGGCTCACAGTGTAAGGACTATCAGAGGCCTGTTTGTATTATGGACACAAACAAGCACCAGGAAGTTCAGTGTAAGCTGCAAAGTTTTAAAAGATGTTCAAATGCAAGCAGACAAGCCAAGAATACACTGAGTCAGTGGAGCTTACTCCCACATAGTTTAGGATTACACTCACCTCCCACAGGTCTTCAGGAATGTAAATTCAGATCTTCCCAGCCTAATTCCAGCATGCTAACAATTACACTATCCTTTACCAGCCCACTATTATATGACTGCTAGCTTATCCTAATTAATTGTATATTATGCTCTGTACTGCCTGCATTTTTGGACTCTCCTTGAGGGTGTGGCTACGGGAGCTTTAATGATGAGCTCCTACTCCAAAAGGGACCATAGTTTAGTGCCAACATCTATTACTGAGATAATCTAGGCAGTAATACTATCAGCATGTTGTGAACTGCTATTTGGCACTTTTTTTTTCTTTTTTTTAACCCACAAATCTGGAAGCTTTGCCTTTACTGTGATTTGGCTTCATGAAGATAGGGTGTGGTGATGTTTAAACTCTAATAATATTTTACAGGTTAAAAAACAAAGCAAGGCGCCAAGAGATCGCTGGAATCACAATCACCACAGGACCCCACAATGAGGAACGATGAAAAGGGAGTCAGGGTGTCAGCTCTGCCCCACCTTCAAGCCAAGAAAGGTCTGTAAAATGTCAGTGTCCATTTTGGAAAGATAGAAGATGCATTGTTGTTGGGAAAATGAGAGTTGCCTGTCATCATTTCTGTAATTCATTTGAATGGCCCAATACTTAAATGGGGGGGCGGGGGGCGGGCAAGGAGGCATGATTAAGCTACAAAGCAAATGGTATAACAATAACTTTTGCAGTACTCATTATCATATTTGAGACTTTTGCTATTAGCATTGTTAACATCTTTACAGGAGTTCCCTGCGGTCTCTGAAACTTAAGTCAAGTGGCAAAGTTCTGAATCAGGGGTGGTGGGAACTTGGACCCAGTCCCCAAATGCAGCTCTCTAGGCCTGCTGGGGATGTTCCGTAGGCTATGCCCCATTCCCAGATCACATCTCTCACTGGCCCTGCCCTGTTTCCTCCTTGATTACTTTTGCCAGGTTGGAATATCTTATTAAACTTGGATAATGCTTCTTGTAATGTGTTAATGTGTAGAAAACTATTATTTTTTTGTTCAGCTAGAAAGCAAGCCTTTGTACAAGAGTAAGAATCCTTTTGTACAAGAGTAAGAATAGGGACGCGGGTGGCGCTGTGGGTAAAACCTCAGCACCTAGGACTTGCCGATCGCATGGTCGGCGGTTTGAATCCCAGCGGTGGGGTGCGCTCCCGTCGTTCGGTCCCCGCGCCTGCCAACCTAGCAGTTCGAAAGCACCCCTGGGTGCAAGTAGATAAATAGGGACCGCTTACCAGCGGGAAGATAAAAGGCGTTTCTGTGTGTTGCGCTGGCTCGCCAGATGCAGCTTGTCACACTGGCCACATGACCCGGAAGTGTCTGCGGACAGCGCTGGCTCCCGGCCTCTTGAGTGAGATGGGCGCACAACCCTAGAGTCTGGCAAGACTGGCCCGTATGGGCAGGGGTACCTTAAGAATCCTCCATTCTTCTGGCCTTATCCTCCTTTTGCATCTGCCCCCACCCATTACTTCTTCACAAAGGGAATGTAGCCCTCAGGTTGTAAAATAGTCTCAATCCCTGGTCTAAATTGTTTCCAGAAATCTAGAAGCAGAATGGACCCCCTCAAAAAGGGCGTTTGGACTCCCCCAGAGAGGACCCCTCCTCTCTATATATAATACAGTACTCCTTTTGTGGTAACTGGGTTGAGTTCACACACCCTGACTTGAAAAACAAAACAAAGAAGATCCTGTTATGCTGAAGTGGGCTATTGAGAGTTTCTGTAAAACAGATTTTCCTTCTGCCAAGAGCCCAGGGATTCTGGTTATTGAAAGGCTCACAGGAATTGCAACGGGCCTTGTGTTTGTCACTCTCTTCAAATCCTCATTCTGTGCTTGACATGATTCGGAGATCACCTCTTAAAGCTTATCTAAGTGAGGGAAAAGGCAGCCTTCAAAGCTTTAACTCTGCCACGATACGGCCAGCAGCAAACGCGGAAACATGACTGGCAGTCAAAAGTTCATTTCCTGAGGTTTCCAGACCAGGCACCACAGAAATCACACTGCTTTGATTATTCCTACCATTCAGCTTGGGAAAATATTTATTTTTCAATCTAGAAGCTTCAGGTAATACAGAATACAGTGTCCTGCTTCTTGAAATCCCAGAGTACAGAAGGTACAGAAGGTACAGAAAGACAAAGGGCAGTTGTGTCTTCCCTATGAGGAGAGGCTAAATTGATAGGGAGGGTGTATTCATTAAGAGGGGTGGATGTGTTCAAGGGGAAGATGGTACAATAGAGGTTCATAGAGGGGGAAAGGGTATTATAGCATCTGCACTGGTTCTTAGATAGCAGGGGACCTCAGGCTTGGGGGGCAAATGTATCTTCCCATACCTCCGGCCCTCAGGACTCCAAGCGACACACATCACACCATGCACCAGGACTGCTTTGCACCCTCCTTGAGTGTTTTTGCCTGTCCTTTAATTCTTATAATGCTTTATGCTATCCTGGATGGAAGAGAGATGATAATGCATAAGTGTAGAGTTGGAAAAGGTTCAAGAAAGGGCAACCAAAATGCTAAAGGGGATGGAACAACTCTACTGAGGGAAGGTTGCAGCATTTGGAACTTTTTAGTTTAGAGTAAAAGTGGGCAAGAGGTGACAATAAAGCAGTTTATAAAATTATGCACGACATGGAGCAAGTGGAAAGAGAAATGTTTTTTTCTCCTCTCATCACTGTAGAACTCCAATGAAGCTGAATGTTGAATATTAAGGACAGATAAAAGGAAGCACTTCTTCACACAGTGCGTAGTTAAACAAGGGAACTCACTCCCACAAGAGGCAATGATGGCCACCAAGTTGGATGTATTGGTGAAATAAGTCAGCTTAACAACCCATGGCTTGTTTCTAACCAACAATAGTTAGGATTAACCATGGTTTGTTGGGTTTGGAAAGCACAACAAGCTGCAGTTAAGCAAAACTGTAAGTGGGGGTTCTGAGCTTATTGCAACCACATCAGAGCAGTGGAATCGAGGATGCACAAGCCAGAGGCTTGCTGTTGCTTGCCCAGATCACAATAAATGATGGTTTATTGCGATATCCAAATGCAGAACTATTTTAATTCCAATTGTTATTACAAAAACAATCACAATACAAGGTGAATGCACACATTAAAAAATCATTAAAATGAAAACAGTGCAAAAAATTGATGTCCAAGCCATTTCGCAGTTCACTCTTATAAAACGAGTAAAGGGAGGCCACGCATTCTGAAGTGTCCCAATTTTCATGTGAACATAAAGTGGGTTTTTTTTGCTACAGAGTTTAATTGTTACACATCCTAACTCTTGAGGGATATGGTGCATGAACATCTTCATCCATGCTTACGGAATATATTGCAGCCTCTTGCAGCTACAATGGACATTAATGGGAAATTAGAATTTGCCACTGAAATATGGATGAAATCAGGAAATCACATTCTTGAGATTCATAAATTATTATCTACCATTTGATCTTTTTAAAGGAGGAAAGTGTCAAGCAGGTCAGCCAATTAAACAACCAATATTTACACTATCACGAGGCCATCTGGCTGATTAGCAGATCTCGTTTTAATGAGCTGGTTTGTTCATGAAAGATAAAAATTCTTCTCTGACGTCCCCCCTGCCCAAAACACAGACACACGCCGCAGAACTGTTAATAATCAAGAGATGTGTAATGTTGTGAAAGGAAGACAAATGAATATTTACTACAACCCACTAAATATTTTATCGAGTACAAAAGGTCTGCTCGGTTAAAACACTCCATTATGATCTTGTGGAGGAGGAGAGCAGGGGGGGGGGGCTTCACTTATGCACAAGAATGTAGTTGGTGTCAAGCCACAGCCACCACCATTTTAAAATGTTGCCATGGCAACTCAAGGCAACTTAGGAAAATGCAATCCATAGTTCACATCCAGCACTTAGCCTTTAAAAAATTACTTCATTGAAAGAGAAACCTTAACCGTCTGACAATATTTCTAAACAAAGGCCCCTCAAACTGACACTAATGACTAAGAGCCAGAACCCAAGTGGCGATGAGCACCTATCTTTCCCTCTTGCGGATTTCAATGGGAGTCCTTTGTGTGTGCCCAATATAGCATCTAGGCCTCAATGATACAGTTCCTTAACTGCTTAATGGCGGCACTGCTCAGATTTCAGTCACTGCTGCCCTTTAATTAACCTCATGGAGGGCCACCATATTATTAAGGGCATACGACTCTAGATAACTGGCCAGTGTTTTAGGTCACTGTCTTTACAGTACACTAAAATACAAAGCATTCAGTCTCCACATCTGCGATCTTGCCTCTTTGCAGTGCTGGTTCTGGGAACAGTGTAGCAAGTGAGGAGAGTGTCTTGCTTTGGATTCTTAGACTTTTACAAATACATTTGTAAGGCTTAATGTGCACCAGCAAACAAAAACATCAACAGATCTTCTGACATCAGCTAAGCCAGGGGTGGCGATGCTACTGAACTACAACTCTCACTAACCCCTTCAACCTAATGCCCAGGGATGATGGGAGTTGTAGTTCAGCAACATCTAGAGGGCCACAGTTCAGGGAGAGCTTTCTGACAGTAAGGACTGTTCAACAATGGAACGGACTCCCTCAGGAGGCTGTGGACTCTCCTTCCTTGCAGGTTTTTAAGCAGAGGTTGGATGGCCATCTGTCATCCAACTTTGGTTGAGATGCCTGCTTTACAGGGAGTAGAACTAGATGACCCTCAGGGTCGCTTCCAACTAATGGCGGAAGAAGGGGGTGCGGTGGATACGGTCCGCCCCGGGTGTCATCCCGGGGTGGGTGGGTGACATCGCCGCCACACACACCCCGGGACACTCGCCATGGGTGGCACCCCAATTTTACAATACTGTGATTCACCACTTCCTGAGCTAGGCTATAAGACCCTCACTATCATTGCCCCACAGTTACCAACTGTGTGAAAGTTGCAGCTAATAATTGTATGGTTTGTTTCAAGCCAAGCCTTGTGTCAACTCAAACGTTTCCTCATCATCACACATAGTTCCACTGCAGATATGGTAACATTTGGTTATTGTTTTACAATATTGCCTTCCTTCATTTGGCTTGAGTAAATTTAAGTTTGGAAATAAGCCAGGCCCCTTTTCCCACTCTGCCTCACTCTGGATTCCAGTTGATTTAAAACAAACTCTTTTTACCTTTATTGGAAATGACATTGAATTTGCAAAGAATTTCAAATCCAAGGGCCACATACGCTCATGGACAACCTTCCAGGTGCCACATGGCAGTTGTGGGAAGGGCCAGAGGCAAAAGCCAGTGAAACATTTGATCTAATTTTTTCCTTAGCACAGTAGGCTTGTTTCTACATGCATTCATACACTGCTTTCTACCCAAATTGAGGAAAACAAGAGTCATTGTTCAAAGGCACATTTCCAGCCGGGCAAAAGCACCCAGTGAGGGTGTGCAGTAAGGCCATGTGGCTTGTAGAGAGATGGGGAGGGTGTGTGACCTGGTGAGAGTCCTAAATGTTAGAAAGAGAGGCCTTCACCCCCCAGGGCTGAGGTTCTCCACCTACTAAGCATAATGCAGCTAACACCAGCGTTGTGCCACTGCAGTTCTCTGCAAAACACACTTAATATGTCTGTGTAACCTTTGAGTTAAAATAAACTTCTCCCTCTCTCACACACACACACTCTTCTTGGTAGAGCCTCCACTAAGAGGAACCTGAGGCCCCAGTTCAGATGTATTGGTAATGTCTCCAACACACACACACTCCTGTAATGCATGTGTATTTTACTTCCACAATTTGCACACTTGTTGCTGAAAATGCCAGCCATAACTTGCAGCACTGCCCTGGATAAAATGGATGAAGTTATAATTAAAACAAAGCCAAATCCCTGAGACAGCAAACACTGCATATATGTGTGTGTTTAAACAATTTCTCCCCTCCCTCTACCTCTAATGCAATTTACCAAGACAGTGAGAGCTCTTTAATTAATTTTAATTAGCAGTATGCATCCTACTAACTCAGGCAATCATTTAATCATTGTAAAGGTACTGTCGGGATCACTCTCTTTTCAGTTGCATGGAATTCCAGAAGGCGAAACAAGTTTTTAATCATTATAATCCTAGATTTATTTATTGTTGTGATTGCTAATAATGATGATTATTTTGAAACACACACACACACCCCACGCTCCACGTATTTTCCCCTTCAGAATAGATACTGTTTTACAGGTCTTGGCTTACTTAGCATCACAGCACTGAGTGAGGGAAGATGGAAGCTGCTGCTTTCGAAAAAGGACAATCTGCGCCAGCTATTTCCAGACAGGAAGACAAAAGTTCCACTTAGGTTCCACTTTCTTCCATAAACATTTCACAGAGCTGAACAGAACATTAGGCAGAGGAGGGCAACTGACTTTGGGTAGTGATTGTTCTCTAATTTAGAAACTGAAAGTTATCTAATTTATAAAACTGGTATCAAAAACAGCAAATTCATAGAATCATAGAATTGTAGAGTTGGAAGGCACCACAGGGGTCATCTAGCCAACCCCCCGCAATGCAGGAATCTTTTGCCCAATATGGAACTCAAACCCAAAAACCTGAGATTAAAAGTCTTCTGCTCTACTGACTGAGCTGTCCTGGTCTTAGGCACTGGATTTATTACTATTATTTTATTTTTATTGTCATGAAAGAAGTGTTCCAAAATAAGTTGGCTTGCCCTGGGCACTACTCAGCTTGGGTGATACTCAAGTAAGTTTTACTCCAAGCAGACGTATGAAAATTAATGGGCCAAACACACTCATGTTCATAGGAGCCAACACCTAGGGGCAAAGGTCCCTTTGGCCCCTGCAATAAAACATTTGGGAGGGCTGGGCCCTCCCAAAATTAATGTACATTGCTATTCGAATGGTGTGTGTGCACCATGTTATGTGATCGATTATGCGGGGTGGGGCTTACCTGCCCCCTCCCATATTTTATTCAAGTTGGCACCTCTGCTTATGGTCATTAATTTTAGTGGGTGTACTTTGAGTTAAAGTTAGTTGACTACTACCCCTTGCAAATATGCCAGAAGTGTCTTTCAAAGAGCTCAGGGGCAAGAGCAGGGAACCTCTTCTGGATTGTCTACATTCCCTTTCACCCTTTATGCTGCCGCAGCTATGTATCTCCCACTTTTGTATCTGACTGCCCTCCAAGTTCAGATACAAATTTCAAGAGTTTGTGATACTCACCTCAGAGAAGAAAATGCATGCCTGATGAGGTATTGAGTTCATTCCAGAAAAGAACATCTAGCTGATCTGTTTGGGGGCAGACAGCTCTCATTAAAGCACAGGAGCTACCCCTGTGCTGTCTTGGAAGAAGCAGAGAACTTCTTCCGCTGCCCCCACTGTGTAGTGGTTAGAGTGTGGATCAGGACCTGGGAGACAAAGGCTTAAATTCCTCTTTGGCCATGAAGCTCACTGGGTGATGTTGGGTCAGCCGGCCAGCCACTGCCTCTTAACCTAACTTACCTCACAAGGTTGTTGTGGAGAATGAATGAGGAGGGGGAGAACCATGTATACCACCTCTGGGGTGGGGGAAAATTGGGATAAATGCAATAAATAAATAAAAAACACCTTGCAGGTGGCAAACACAATCCCTGACCTATTAAGACCGGTAAGTCTTCAGTGATGCCTTCCCTTTTGCCTGCACACCCCCACCCTAAAAAATAACAACGGACATTTTGCTATGTTAATTTATAGACACCATTACTCACTTTTAAAAGAAGGGAGTGCTCTTGGTAGTTAACTGCGTACAGAGCCCCAACTTCCACTCTGAAAGACAGGCTTTATAGACTGCACAATATATTTTTTGTCTGTTGTTGAGATATGTCTCCTATTATTTTTTAACAGATTACCATCAGATTTCTTAAATGATAGAACAGGCAAACCTTTAAACACTCAGTGAATCCTGAATTATTAAAGATAAAAGGTACTTTGGTATATTTATTATCGTGCTGAAGGGAATCATCATTGTAGATGTCTGGATTAAGCTCTTATCTTTTTAAATGGCCCCCTCACCACTGAGGTAAATTTCAAGATCCACTGCTATAAACTTCCAAACACAGCTCCAGTTTTATAGCACTTTGTTCCCAGTATTATTAACCACCACTTTGCTGTACACAAGACTTTCTTTAACCATCGCTGTCCTGGTTATATATGAGCGTTGTTGCAGAATAATTGCAGTTGGTCTGAAGCTATCATATTATGCCAAAGAATAATGACAATAGCAATAACAGGAGCAGAATTAGAGAAATAGTACCAGGAATGTAAGTACAGCTCTACAGGGGAATGTAAGCAACAAACAAACAAGACACATACACAAACATACAGAAACCCCAGGTCTTTGTCCTAAGGAATTAAGCTTTATGGCCTCGTCTGCTCTATACATTTAAGGCCACTTTATATCTTTTTAAATGATTGGACGCATCCTGGGAACCGTAGTCTGTTAAGAGTACTTAAGAGTTGTTAGGAGACCCCTATTCAACACACAGAGTTCAAATTTCCAGAGTTCCCTCTGAAGATGGGTGGATCATTAAACCACTCTGGGGGTGTGTACACACACAAACACACACACACACACACACACACACACAGAGAGAGAGAGAGAGAGAGAGAGAGAGAGAGAGAGAGAGGAAGAAAAGCTATGTTTGGCTTCTTCTGTTTAACATAAGAACTCGTAAAAGTCATAGGATCGTCCTTAAAAATAATAATTAAATTTTGTTTGTCAATTTGTTTGTCAATTACTTTATTCATAAAACCATACAAAACTATTTGAGAACAATAACAGAGCAACAACACTGTAGGAGGAACAAGCATCTCCACTCCCACCCCACCCCACTCCAATGCAATGCCCCGTTTATCACAGAGCATCTTCCCAATAGTGACTGATGTCCCATTTCCCAATTGTGTCCATGAGAACTCAGTCAAATCACAGTGGTGCTCTTTGAAGGGTGGGAAAAAGAAGAAAAGTGGTGAGGCCCTCAGGACATCTTGTGATGCCGTTTGTAAGTCCCACCCAAATCTCTGCAGAATCCCCACCTGAAAATGACTGTGAAGGGAGGAACAACCCTAGTGGAAACAAAGCACAGACTTCATTTTAAGAAACATTTTTTTTAATAGAGAAAGTCATCTGAATTTGGGGGAGGGGGACTGAGAGTCTTTAAGTAGATCCCCTCCTTTTCTCTGTCTCAGCATTTTCACCTGCGTACATCGCTGATTATTTTCTGCTGACTTTTCAAATCCCCCACTTTCTTGGAAACAGACCAGTCCTGAACCCCCTGCAAAGATGCTGTCCACCTCTTCCTCTTGTGATTAATTGCTTGGATGGGGAGATCTGCCTTCCAGTCCATTAGGGATAATTGCTTGGGGTTGACACTTTCAAGCAGGTCTCTCTCTCTCTCTCTCTCTCTCTCTCTCTCTCTCTCTCTCTCCTCCCTGCCCCCATCTCCCACCAACCCACACTAAGTAGCACCATAAGAGCTGTATGGTGGAAAAGACAGAGACAGACAAGTGCGTTCATTTTGTTTGTGTCTGTGTGTCTGTGTGTATCAGTGTAAAATTTATTGCCAAATAAATTTATCTATTATAGACTTCAATTTCTATCCAGTTTAGAACTTTTCCATCAAAAAGTGGTCCCACAAAGATATTGATACTGTTAGGTAGATCAAATAACCAGCCTATTAACTTCCCTAGTGTTCAGACTAGATAGCAGGTGGAAAGGGGGGGGCAATTAATTAATTTAGGTTGGAGGAGTGAATTTGCCCCGCACTCAGGACTAATGAGGAAGCTATTCAGTTCTTCTGGTAAGCCATCAAGGCTCAGATCTTGGTAGAACTATGCTAGAATTGTCTGAGGAGCAGGGCAACAACTGAATCTTCTTAATTGCCTTTCTATGAACATAAAACTTTAGTGTTCAAATGTAGCAATGAAGATTTCCCCATTGTCTACCTGCTTCTGCCTGTTAGCAGAGGACATGGGTTGTAGCCCATGTTAATAGTAAAAGTAAAGGTACCCCTGCCCATACGGGCCAGTCGTGTCCGACTCTAGGGTTGCGCGCTCATCTCGCTCAAGAGGCCGGGAGCCGGCGCCGTCCGAAGACACTTCCGGGTCACGTGGCCAGCGTGACGAAGCTGCAACTGGCGAGCCAGCACCAGTGCCGCACACAGAAACACCGTTTACCTTCCCGCTATAAAGCAGTACCTATTTATCTACTTGCACTTAGGGGTGCTTTCGAACTGCTAGGTGGGCAGGAGCTGGGACCGAACGACGGGAGCTCACCACGGGGATTCGAACCGCCGACCTTACGATCAGCAAGTCCTAGGCACTGAGGTTTTACCCACAGTGCCACCCGCGTACCCAAAGCACCACCCACACCCATGTTAATAAACCCATTCAAAAGAATGGGCTAACTTAGGTTCATTAATTGCAGTGAGACTGCACTGACTAGAACTTAGCTGGACACAACAACCAGCACAGTTCTGTATTAGTAGTTCATATGATAGAAATTCATTGGTCAAAGGGAAAAGAAAATACAACAAACATTCTCCATAGCTTTCCTTGTCTTGTAGCCTGAAGTGGATTCTCACTCACCACTAGGTGAATGGAAAAATTGCTGTTTACAGCAAATAAAATTATGGCTCCATCTGCACTATACATTTAAAGCGGTATCACACCACATTAAACAGTCATGGCCTCCCCCCAAAGATTCCTGGGAAGACTAGTTTTTTATAGGTGCTAAGAGTTGTTAGAAGACCCCTATTCCCCTCAGAGAGTTACAATTCCAAGGGTAGCCTGGGAAGAGGGACTGATTAAACCACCCTGAGGAATTGTGGCTCTGTGAATAGGGGTCTCCTAACAACTTTAACAGCAAAAGCAAAATTCAAGTGGACTACAATATTTCCCCTCCCCTTTCCAACAAATTCTTCCCTACCTGTGGAGTTTGCCCCTGGAGGACACAGGAGGGGTTACAGAATCTTCAAATGCCTTCAAAAGAAGGTAGTTAACAAATCAAGAAGGAAACATCTGAACTTTCGCCCTGACACACATGGTAAAAGTATCACTCATTCACACCATCCTCAAAAGCAGCTATATATTCAATCACTTGACTTAATACACTTTCCTATTTGAATAAAATATTTTTAGGTTTTGGAAGGGAAGCTAAATGCCGCATTTAATAGCAAGCACCCGCCTGACCGGCGAAGGCACAAACTGTAATGATATGCCTAGCTTTAAAGCAAATCTAATCTACTTGCTTATTAAATTTAAATGTGTTTAAGGCTGATACGGTTTGAAAATGATATGTAAAATAACAGCTTCCATGGTGATAAACGTCAAGCCTAAAAATTATACGTAATATAATATACAAAATAAATGCTGCTACATCTTTACATTTCAGTTTGATCAATTCATTAAATGAGGTATTACGAGTGATGAGAAAATTTTACAACTCCTGAAACATAATTCGTCACAATGCGCTATAAAGCACCAAGGAAATGCTTTAGAGGATGACGGTGCCCCCCCCCCCCCGCCGCCCACAATCAATGGGTTAGCATTTTTTACATGGGGAAAAGAGAGGAAGCGTTTTGATGCTGCATGACCAGAATCATTTCCCACCGAATCTTAAAGGGATAGGTCACAGAGTTCCATAGTCTTGTTGGGAATAAATCAACAATGCTTGTAATAAGTTAGTTGAACCAGTTGGAGGAGGACAGGCATAAAAGCAACCTATTGTTTGTTTAGTAAATTTATATCCTGCCCTTCATCGGTCCACAATTTTGTAAAAAATAAAAACAGAGTTAGGAGAAAATCCACAAGCCAAATCTCCAGCATGTTTGGTTTAACAATCACTGCTTCAAGCATGATCAGTAGTAGATGGGGAAGTCACCTGTAGCTTACATACATCTCCCCCCCAAACTGGGAAATGGTTTGACTCATCTCCAAGCCAAGTCAAAATTTCAAGGCACAAACAAACTTTCCGGTGCATCCTGTTTAGATCTCCCTCTATACACAGGGATGAGTAATCAATGGCTTTTCAAAAATTGTTGGCTACAACTTCCACCAGCACTGGCCATTTGACATGCTGGCTGTGGATGAAAGGAGTTTGAGTCCAGCAACACCAAGAGGGTCCTTATCCCTATTTGATGGAATTGTTGGTGCTTACCTTTAAAGCCCTAAATGGCCTTGACCCAGTGTACCTGATGGAATGTCTCCATCCCCATTGCTCAGCCTAGACACTGAGGTCCTGCTCTGAGGTCTGGTGGTTCCCTCACTGCAAGAAGTGAAGTTACAGGGAACCAGGCAGAAGGCATTCTCGGCAGTGTTGCCTTTTCTGTGGAATGCCCTCCCATCAGATATCAAGGAAATAAAGAACTACACAACTTTTAGAAGACATCTGAAGGCAGTCCTGTATCGGGAAGTTTAAAATGTTTGATGTTTTATTATGTTTTTATATGTACAGTAAGCTGCCCAGAGTGGCTGGGGAAACCCAGCTAGGTGTGTGGGGTATAAATAGTTTTTTCAGTTTTCAGTTTCAGATGGCAAATTTAGGATTTAGAGTAGAGGGACACCTCAGCCTTCTTTTTCAGCAATGTCATCAGTCACATCAAGGATTTGTGGCTCCCCTCAATTGTCTCCAGTTGTCTTGAGCAAACAGGAGCCTAGGGACACTTCAAGTTATAATACTCAGTGCTAATACTCAGGACCTTTCTCATGTAAGAAATTTTGCAAGTCTTACCAAAATTATTTTGTATTCCATCAAAATGCTGCATATGTTTTGCTTGCAATGAAGCGTCCAAATTCCCTTAAGTTTTGGCATTTTCCAAATTTTTGGTCACAAACTGTACGTATTATAAAGTCTCCTTAAAAAGAAATGGTGATATCTCTTTCCTCAAAGTTGTTAAGGTGATCCTGCAGAGTAAAGACTTCCATAATAGTTTAGAATTCTGCTATAGACCAAGAACAGTCATTTAGAGATGACAATCCTGTATGTTGGTTTATCATTTCCATACACTGTGCTTCTCAGTGTTACAAGAGCCATTAAATCTGGCTGGACTTTTACTACTCTTTCCCCCAGCCTAACATCTTCCATCTATCCAGCTATGATTTTCTGTTCCTGCAGAGGACTATCCATATTATACAGGGAATTATTAGGAAACTATATCATTTCAGGCACTCAGAGCAAGATAACCCTAATCTAGTCTTATCACTTGCAGACAAAAGCATGTGATCCAATAGGACTCTATGTAATAAATCTCTGTCAACTGCATTAAGGAAATTACCTGTCAAAAATATCATGGCCCAGATCCTGTGATTAAAAACAAACTTGGGTGGAGGAAGGGGGGGGGGGAGAGAAAAGGCTCAAGGATAGACTTGAAGAGCTACATAAAACTGATTTCAATTTGATTTTTACCATTATTAATTTTGTGCCCAGGAGCAAACAGGGGAGGTGGGAGGGATGGAAAGAATAATGTCATTTATCAAACAAGCATGTTAAGTAGCCAAAGGTAACAAAAGGAAATCTTTAAAAACTATCAGCATTCCGCGACGTTGCTTTTTGCCACCAGGGGCAGATATGAAAAGGTGGGATGCAGGTACTTAGGTTGAAAACTAGGGGCATGGGAATTCAAAGTTGCAACGTATCTGGAGAGAGGAGACGAATGTTACAGGAACTACCTTCACTTGTAGGCCAAGCCTGCAACTAGGGATGTAAGAATGTATTTATTTCTGTTATTATCTTTCTATTCTGCTGCAGTTTAGCTTCGAACCAAAACGACATTTTTTAATGTAATTAGTTATGCTATTAGTATGTTTGTCCACACCATTCATTTCAATGCAAATGCCATTCATTTCAATGCAAAGGAAGCACAATGGAAATGTGGTAATCAACAGTGGTAATCAAATTTGTTTTAGACCGAAAACAACAGTAGCAGATAATATTCAGTGCTTCTGAATACCAGTTGCTAGAAACCACAGGTGGAGATGTTCAGAGGCATCTGTTTGGCCACTGTAAGAACTGGACTAAATGGGCCACTGACCCAGATTCAGCAGGTTCTTCTTATGGTCTTGTCAATCTTATTTGCTGGACTGATTTATGTTGTAGACATGAGATAAATAAATGAATACCAGCAATTTCCACTCACATTTTTATCAGAATTCCTGATATCCCTGCCTACAACTTATTAAGACAAGCTTTTCCCAGGTGAGATCCAGCAGCAGCTCTGACTAGCCATTTCCCAAATCCACACCTTTTCAGGTGCGTAGGTAAGCCTTCCTGCATCAGCTGTCCTCATAGCCAAACAATGATGGATGGGTGAGACAGGGTTGGTTCCCAAAGCAAATCCATATATGTGGATGATTATTATTTTTACGTGAGCTATTTCAGAACTTGTCTGTCTGTTCACCTGTTGGGATAAACAATGGCAACAGAAGAACATAAGCACACTTCGCATCAGTATTTTTTGTACAGATTCACACTGCCCAACCAAATACAGCTAGGGACTCAGCAAACAGAAAGTAGTTTGCTCATAGATAAAAATGAGGCCGTGCTCAGAATGCAAAGCAGCCCTTCAATATCAATAGCTGGTCATTTGGTGGTAGGGTTGTAACTAAAGGATTGATTTGCAAATTAAACTTGCTTACCCACAAGGAGCAGCTAAATTTGCAATTGCAACTTTATAACGAAGCTGAAGCCATTTCCATCCTAAAAGAACAGTAATTTGCAGTCAACTACTCAAATTGGATTCCTCTCAGTTTCATAAAAGGAAAAGAGGAGAAAAAGCACAGATGCACACACACAAAAGCCTTGTAGCAGTTTAGTTGGCCAGTTACCCCAGTCAGTTTGACTGCCCAAAGATAAATGACCCCAAGAGTAGAGTTGCATTCTAGGCTTTGGAAGTTTTATGCTGGTTATTAAAATTGACTCTCTTTGTCAGTTTCCAAGAGAGAGAATGTTATTCTTGCATGATCTGAAAATCTGTGTAACAGACTTACGTTTCCTCAAGTTTGGATCAAAGTGAATAATTTTGCTCACCTTTCTTGCATGTATGGATATCAAGGCTGGCCCAATACATTTTGGCACCTGAGGTGGACCCCAAAACGTGCCTCCCCTCCGTGGCAGGAAAGAATAGGTGAGGGAAGATCTACTAAGGGGGGTGAAATATTGACATTGGGAGCTACTGTCCTGGTGGATACTGCCGCCGGAGGAAGTAACCTCACCCTGCCTCATAGGTGAGCCGGCCCTGATACAGATAAATTCAGTTCTCTACATTAATTTGAGGTTTTATTTGTTAACATTATAATGAAAATTCATAAGCATGTTAGTGAGAATTTATCCTAATAGACACATTTTTACTAATATGCACATATTTGCAAGCATTTTGGTGTGCTATTTCACCATTGCACACATTCTTATGCACACTTCCCCCTAATATATAGACTTCCACACACTTTTTTGTTGTTGTTATTGGAGAACTGCATCAAAATATTTGGCAAAGTTTGAATTACAAAGGAGAATTATGCTTCAGTTTGAAAAAGTGTGAAACAGGAAGATTCCCATTAATAGACGGGAAAAACCCACCCCACCTTTGAATTTCCTTCCCATCCCTAGTATATATACCTCTCTAAGCAATGCTGCTTGTCTTATTGAAATGTTTCTTGATCCCAGCAAGACTGTTAAACATTCTCTACAAATGCACCTCTAAAAGTATTTCAAAATTTCACTTTAGAGCGCCAGTAGTGATTAGAGTGCTAGACTATGACCTGGAAGGCCACGGTTCAAATACCCAGTCAGTCATAAAGCTAATTGGGTGAATTTGCACTAGTTTCTCAACCCAACCTAGCTCACAGGGTTCTTATGAGCATTAAAAGGGGGAGTGGTTAAAAATGTGGAGGAGGGAACCAAGCTCCTAAAGGAAAGGTGGGATAAAAATGTAACAAACAAACACAGTTTCCTCTCTAGTTTCAAATAGTAGGAAATCTACGGACTTCAGAACGTTCCCATAGCTGCACCAGAATCATATCAGAATGTTAAGCACTGATTAAGAGGCAGCAGGAAACCTTAACACATCTCAATAAACGACATGTGGCAATGTTTGCCATTGGTTTTTAGCTGTGTCCATCCTTGAAAGATATCACTAACATTATAAGAATTCCATTCGGCTCTCCTTGAAATCTCTCAGATGATTTGTATACCATTTTATTTATTTATTTGGCAATTTGAAGCACACTTTTCAAAAATTGATCTTAAAGTGAATTAAAAGCTGTGTTTGTGTGTAATATCTCTGAGCAGCAGCCTCAAAAATTTACCTTGAAAGGCTGATTTAGGCCAGTGATTTTTTAAACTGTGTTCCAGAATGCCCTGGGGTTCCTTGGAAGCTTATTAAGGTTCAGTAATGGCTTTCATGAAAACTTGCCACCCTCTATCCATCTTCTCTTACAATGTGCAGCTACAGAATAGTATTATATGTGTTCTGTGTAGCTCTTAGCCAAATCCTGTCCTCAGATTTCTAGATAATATTCGTTACGTGTAGAAAAGGCTGGTCAGGTTGTTTCTTGCCAGCTCTTTCTTGGGATACTTGAGGAATTCTTGTATATTGACTAACCACAGTTCTCATACACCATCTTTTATAATAGGGTAGGGAGCAGAAATAGGACACTGACATTAGAGGGCTAGATATCAAAAGTATGGGTTTTATGCATGGTGAAATAAACTTATGTAAAGTTGGGGATGGGGGTCAGCTTAAGAATCTTTTTTATTGAAAAACAGAGTTTTCATTATGTGCTGGTGTAACACAGTAAAAGAAAATGCAGACCCACATCCGTTATGTAGAAAGGTTATGTGAAACGTAACACACATATCCTGTTTAAATGGGTATAAATAAGGACATTGTTCACATATTCATTTTTGTGACTTATTTTACATTTAATGGGTTATTAATGTATAGTAACAGTTGTCTGTGTGTTGGATACATCAAGACCAGATTACTGCAATTCTATGTATGCAGGACTTCCTTTGTGTGGAAGCTGCAGACCCTTTCAGCATGTTAACACCTGCACACAGAGATTTGCAGTGGTTAACAATTTTTTTTCAGGACAGGTTCAGGTTTTTACTATCAGTATATAAAATCCCTTAAGAGCTTGGAACCACTTTACCTGTGCCTTACCCCATATATGCCCACTCAACTACCTTGATCTGCTGAACTGGTACTTTTACAGATGTCACATGACATTTGTTCCACATTTGAAATGTACCTTCACATTGAAACTCCTGGACTATTGACATACGACAAGTACCTTCACTGTACTTTTTCTTGGGACTTGCTAAAAGCATTTTTTTGTTGTTTAGGTCAGCCTAGTTAGCCATGTAAAATGCTGACATGTATTTGAACCTGGTTTTTAGCTCATCTGCTTTTTAGCTTATGACTTTTTTAAAAAAACAACAACAAACATTTAAAACAGTTTATTTTACCTGTTTTCTGCTGATAATTTCATTGGTTTATCCTTGTTGTGAATAAGCATTGTTGCCCCCCCCCCCCCCCGCTCTTTTACACTCAAGCAGGCTATAAATTTTACAAAAAATAAATAAATAAAAATTAAATAGAGACATTATTGTGGAGTTCCATTTTACCCTACTTTGAGGTCGCCAAGAGCTATGGCTGGGGTGTTGTTTGGGGACCTTCTCCATGAAACACCTGTATTCTACCACTGAGCTATGGCTCTTTGGTGATTTTCAACGCTCCACAACAATGACTGCAGGGGCAGACTTCAGTAATCTTTCATATTATGGTAGCTTGTGTGAGGCCAAAATTTGGCATCCCCAAATGGAGCTTCACAATTATGGCTCTTCTCATTTTTGCCCCCTGCCTGACTTGGCACACTGTGCAGAGGAACTGTCCATATTGCTCTTAATACAGTGCTGATGACTGAATTGCCTAAGGTTGCCAAAGGTCAATCCTAGATATAAGACCAGGTTCCATATCAGCTACCGTGGCTAACATTCCTTGGTAGAAACATTGTTCATGAATTCATCTATTCATTTGTTTGTACTGCCATCTAAGCTAGCAGCCGTCAACACATCTAGTGTTATTGAATTCTAGTCTCATTGACACCTTTGTTTTTTTAAAGGGGGGGTTATTAATATGTAAAATCATGCATTCTACATGAGTTGCACTGCTTATATGCAAAGCACTTAAGCATTCAGCTTGGAAAACAGATCAGTTACCTGCCAGTTGTCTGCATTCATTACATTATATATTAAGAAAAGCCCTGAGACTGCAGCATTTTTTCAGGGAACAAAGTAATTGAAATAATTAAGTGGTCTCCGTTTGGCACAACCTTGCATGAAATTTGGTATCTAGTAAATCAGTTCAAGAAAGAACAGCTTATTTATTCCCCCACTTTTTCCTTATTCAGAAAATAAGGATGTACTGAAGACATTCTAGAATTTCCAACAGATCAAGTAGCAGCACTTGCAATCAGGCTTGGCACCAGTGGCCTGCCATATTGGTCACTGGCTACTTGGCATCAGTGGCCAGCCATATTGGTTACTGACTAAGGTTCTCAAGGATTTGGAAGGCCCTCTCACCAAACCAAACCAGTCACACTCCCATTCATTGCCTTCCCCACTGGGCCCCCTGATGCTTTTCAGTGGCTGGGACTGGTGCTCCTTTTGAATGGTATTCAAGCTCAGCTTCCATTTGCAGTGGCCACCCATGCAAAAATAAAATAAATAGACGTATGACATTTATTGACTGCATAGATGCACAGTTCAATTACAGTGGGGTGTATAGATTTTAAAACCGATTGTAAGACAATCTCTGCTGGTTCAGGCCAAAAGCCCAACACGGCCAAGATTCTGTTCTCGCAGTGGTCAACCAGATACTCATGGAAATCAAGAAAGAAGGCTCTAAGCACAGCAGCAGTCTGTTTCCATTTGTGATTCACAACAACTGGCATTCATCAGTCTCTGGGGCAAGACTTTTGGGTAACTTCAAATGGTGGCCAGATGGGAAATAAATTTAGCTCCTATTCAAAAGCACCACCACTCATCCCCAGTGGAGAGCATCCAGGTGAAGTGGTCATAGCAGCACCAGAGGAAAGCAGGTAGTACAGGATGGTGGGGGGTTTATCACTAGCACTATCCCAGCCCCCAAAGTATGCTGGTAAGATCAACAGAACAACTTGGCCTTGGAAAATTTTGCAAAAGGGTACGGATGATTGTACCCAATGTTTTGTGAGCTAACATAAGATACAATCCTAAAAAAGGATCTTGGGCACTCCAGAGACCCGGATGCCCTCTATTTACAGATTTTCTCCCATCCCTATATTAAACAGAGAGGTCAGGAAAACAGGGGAGGATGGGAGGGTTGACCATATTGTTCTCAATGTTGTTGCTGCTGCTGTTGTTAAAAGAGACTCTCTACCATGCTTCAGTGTCTGTTTTTTCTTAATGAAAAACTAAAGAAGATTGCTTCCAAATAAAATTCACAGCTCCAAATGCACCATGCCACAGAGGAATCCCAGACAGAAAACATTTTTGAACCCTGCATATTAATTATGCTTCAGACGAAGGAAACAGTCATAAAAACATAAAAGCGGACCTGTGGTCCATTTGGCAGTTTTATTAGTTAGTTTATCACCCGCCATATGGGCTGCCAAGCAAAATCATAATAGCCTACCGCTGCTAACGATAAACCAAGACTCTGAATTATTATTTATAGTCTTGTTATCCAAATTAGTAAACTCAGAAGAACTGGGTCACGATGGTAGGGAGTCGGGTTGGGGATTTCACAAAGCATCTCTTACCAATAAGTGTGTTGATGCAGCCTAGAGGCATCTGCAGATTTAGGCCCTGCTAGGAAACCAGTCCTCATGTCTCCCATCTGTCATGATAGCCTGCTCCAGTAACAAGCTGAAAGGTACATAACTATTTCTAGGTGGCTGGCCATGTGTCCTATATTCAAAGGGGGCAGTCCTCTATTGTAATCACTGTCATAGGAAACTTGGAGGAACCTCCACAGCAGATTTGTGGTGGGCAGGCGCTGGAGGGGAGAATCCAAAGTCCCATCAGGCTAGCAGAATTCCTTTTGTGCAAGCGAGTAGATGCAATTAGATCTCACACAAAGTCTACATTTAAATGTACACAAATGAATTTGTTATACAATTTTGCATCCTCTTTTGTGCTTTTGAGCGGGGGTTTTTTGGGTGTGTGTTTCTAAGTGGCCACACTGCTTGAAAGGGAGGGAGAGTTTATCGGATCTAGAGATAGGAAATGCCAGTGACCAATTATAGAGGGAAGAGACAAAGCAAAGGAAGCAGGAGGAACAGCTCCTTGACTCTTTGAGTGTCTGTGAGAAGTGGGAGGAACCTTTGGCCTTCCAGAAGTTTCTGAATTACAATTCCTATAATCCCTGGTAATAGGCCATTTTTGTTAGGGCTGAAGGGAGTTATAGTTCAGCAACATTGGAGGGTTAGATGTTCCCCACACATGGTCTATGGCATGGGTAGGCAAACTAAGACCCAGGGGCCGAATATGGCCCAATCACCTTCTAAATCCAGCCCATGGATGGTCCAAGAATCGTGTTTTTACATGAGTAGAATGTCTCCTTTTATTTAAAATGCATCTCTGGGTTATTTGTGGGGCCTGCCTGGTGTTTTTACATGAGTAGAATGTGTGCTTTTATTTAAAATGCATCTCTGGGTTATTTGTGGGGCATAGGAATTTGTTCGTTGTTTTTTCAAAATATAGTCTCCCCCCCCCCCAAGGTCTGAGGGACAGTAGACCGGCCCCCTGTTGAAAAAGTTTGCTGACCCCTGGTCTGTGGTTTCCAAAAGGTATATAATTCCTTTAGAAGTGAGCCTCCAGGTCAGATCCTGGAAGGCCCAGAGTTCAAGCCCACTGGTAACTCTGACAGCTACATTAATTCAAATCAGCTTTGAGTTCTAGTTGGTAACTTTTCAAAGAGAATAAAGACCAATAACCAAGCGGAGTTTTGCCCAACTCTCTTATCCCATTGGAGATGTGTCCAGCTGTGACTGAGTCAGTGCTGGGTATCTAATGGTTGCCATTTTTAAAATTGTATTTCTTATTTCTCTGCACTTCCAATATATTTCCCCAGCACTTTGGGCATCAGAGATGGAACACAAGCCAATTCTAATCTAATCCAGCAGGTACAGAATCAGGTTTGGTGTTTAGTTCTTGCCAGACTGCATTAAATAAGTGCATTTCAAAAGCAATGGAATTTGTGTATTTCCCACTGAAAATGGAATGAAATATTTATAGTGGTTTTGTCCGCACCTCCACTCTCCCTTTTAGCATGGCCCACATACTAGAAATTAGGTTTTTTTGGTTTTGCTGGTTTCTTTTTAATATAAAGTCTATTTGAAACTGAAAATGACACATCTGAAAATTCACTTTCATTTTACTTGAATTAAACGGTAAGATGGAGTATGCTGCATTTTTAACTCCAAGGGTAGCCCACGTTGTCTCCTTCATATATTTTGCATCCACAACTGCCACCATCCCTGAACATTTGGCCATGGTGACTGGATCTGATGGGGGTTAGATCCCACAACATATGGATGGCATCTCATCCACTAACCCTGTTTTACTCTAACACATTCAGTTCACACTTCTTTACTTTATGGGTGCAACTTCACATTACAGAAAACATGGGAGGGTACCAATGAAAACCATAGCCCTTGACAAACTCTCCTTTCCTAGAATGTGTGATGCAGGGGCAGCCAATGTGGTACCACCCAGATGTTTGGGAGAGAAACTCCCACCATCCTTGACTACTGGCCATGCTGGCTGGAGCTGATCAAAATTGTCCTCCAACAACATCTAAAAGACAACACATTGGCTGCCAATACATTGGCTGACACTGGCATAGTGAAACATATCCTTTTGATGTCATATTGTGTAGGGATTTTTCCATGTTAAGGGAGAATCAAAGTGATCTGGGGTATACCTTCCATTTGCTCTCCTGAGCTGCTTACTAAATTATACACCTCTATCATTCACCATTCATAAAAAATATATAAGAACAGCTCTTCTGGACCAAGCCAGTGGCTTATCTACTCCAGCATCCCGGAGGGAGAACAGGATCCTCCAGCATCTCTCTACACTTGCAGCGACCCTGAGGAAATGGATCTGGACATCCTGCCCCAGAACTGGAGGCCCCTGCACCAACCACCTGGGTTGCTGAGCAGCTCTCAGAATGCTCCCTCCCCACAAGTATGCCACAAGAACATTTCCCCCTTTTTATTTTCTTCTTCTTCATTTTTTAAAGCATTTTTAAATAATATAAAAGCATTTTTAAATAATGTAAAAGCAACACCCCATCTTCATTTTACAAGCCTATTTTGGCATTAAGCAGTTTATAAATAATCACCTGAGCATCCAGGCTTAGTTGCATCCAATGATAGTCCTACCCTGAGTATGCCCGTTGAAATGGATGGACACAATTAACTTCGGTTGATTAATTAATTTCAGTAGGTCTAACTCTGAGTAGTACTTAATTGCACTAACATACCTAGTGGTGAGCCCAGGACTATACCCTAACTTTGAACTCTAGTTTCCAAGGGAACAAATTTCCCATCCAAGACTGATTGAACTCCTATTTTCAAATTAACCATTTGACTGACCAGAAAATACTCTTTATTGCCTGGATTCATGTTAGGAATACAAGAAGATGCCGTATATGAAGTCAGGTAATTGGTTCATCTACCTCACTGTTGTCTAAACACGGGTAGGTAAACTAAGGCCTGGGGACCGGATCCAGCCCAATCACCTTCTAAATCCGGCCCGCGGACGGTCCAGGAATCAGCGTGTTTTTACATGAGTAGAATGTATCCTTTTATTTAAAATGCATCTCTGGGTTATTTGTGGGGCATAGGAATTCGTTCATCCCCCCCCCCAAAAAAAAAAATAGTCTGGCCCCCCACAAGGTCTGAGGGACAGTGGACCGGCCCCCTGCTGAAAATATTTGCTGACTCCTGGAACACTGACTCTACCTGGAGATGCCAGGGATTGAACCTGGGACATTTTGCATGCAAGGCTGATGTTCCACCACTGATCTGTGGTCCTTCTCATTAGGAATATATGAAGCTGCCTTACACGTAATCAGACTATTGGTCCATTTGGCTCAGTAGTGTCAACACTGGCTGGCAGCAGCACTCCATAGTTTCAGGAAGGAGTCTTTCCTAGCCTTATCTGTAGATTTCAGGGTATGAGATACTGGGAGTTTCAGCAGGCAGAGCCAATAATTTACCACTGAGCTACGTATCAGCCTTACCCCAACCATTCACTTTGTTTTCCCTAATCCAGTCCTTTGACAGTCAGACTAGGGTTCTGTGATGGAATGAAGGTGGTATATAGAAAGCTAAGAAATAACAGTAGTCATCAGCACATGCTCTCATGCAGCTGATGTTTATTTCCATGGGGCACGTTCTGGAGAACTTACCATTCGATTGCTCATGTAGCCTCTGCATAACAAATTATTATGTAAGCCTTACAGATGGTAATACACAGACTGAGAGCTCTTAAATAATTATGCTGGATGGGAAAACCGAGACAGAATCTTGGGATTCCCTAACCTCATCAACAGCTTATCGCTCTTCACAAATTAAGACCCAGCTGCTTAAAAGGTATTGCTCTAAAATACTTTCAAATCATATGAAGGAACATTTCTCTCTCTCACCTCACCCACCCACCCACCTCCGGCATCTCCCACTTCACCAAAAATAGAATGTTACTTTGTGCCGCACTTTATGTGACTCACCGAACAAGCTGGCAATCCAAAAAAATAAAATAAAAAATCAGAATTGCTGAGCACCACATTCTTAGTCAATTCTGCCACCTAGCTCATATTGAAAAAGCTAACTCCTCCTACAGCTAGGCTGGGGAAATTCAATCTTCGCCTCATTAGGAATTCAAATTCACAAATAAACCCACACAAGATGCCTACCTCATTTCATTAAACACAGGTAACACAGTAAACACACACACACACACACACACACACACACTCTCAATAGCAAAGGTAGTAAAAGTTGCTATGCATTTTTTAAATAATAAAAAAACCAACCACCACCCAACTGCCATCTGTAAATGAAATTTAATTCTGATTGATTCAGCACACAGTAAACCATTTCATTTCATTTACTCCCTTAAACATAGTTAATGTTTTAAGATATTCCAAGGGATTTTATTCCTCCTGTAGGAAGCAGAGCAAATTGTGTTTGCTTTTCCTTTATTTTAAGCAAAATGAAAATAAATTTGCTTCCTTAGTAGAGGGAATTGCCTCATGTGTTTGGTGTGAGCACTTCAGAGGTTTCTTCCCTTTTTGTAAGTATAGTACTTTAGGTGAGAAAATATGGGGGGGGGGGTATTGTAACATCTGAACACCACCCCAGTCTTGGGAGAGGATTGTGGAGCAAGACCCTTAATATCCACCACAGTCTGTGAATGAACAAGTTCAGTTAATGCCACAAATGTCCTCTGACACGCCTTTTGCCTCTGACATTGGAGTCGGCAAGAGTACCAAGGCTCAACCACTGCAGACCAAGGGCAGGGTGGATAAACTTCTTCAGCTTAAGGACTGCATTCATTTTGGTTCAGCCTTCTGAGAGAGACATGCCACTAGTAAGCAGGGCCAGAGGCAAAAGTGCAATTAATGTAAATTTTACCTTTGTATAGTAAGCTGCTTGCTCTCCCTATACACAGCTTTAACCACCATCCTGTCAAACAAGAGGTCAATAATATGTTCCAGCTGGGTAAAACCTTTTTATTATTATTATTATTTTAGAAAAAATGAATCACATCAACATTTTCAAGTGTCCCTTCTCTGGAAGTCATCAACCCTTCTAAGCCAATGGGCACATGAGAAATGTTGAGAAAGTGCTGTAAGCGCCATTCAAAATGTCTGCTCTGTGGGGTGCAATGACTCACAAGATGGCCACTGCAAGGATGTGTCATAATGGCTGCCATATCTAATGGAGCAGAAAAAGAGAAAGAGCCATCAAATGGTGCAGACATGTCCTCCTTCTCATCAATGGGGGGGGGGGTAGAGGCACCCACATCAGCTTGCTCACTAGAAAGAAGCTATTGCCACCTCCAATCTGTTTCGAATGGAAAAGAGGGAGGGTAGGCATCCAGTCCTGAGATCCAATGAAATGTGGGCATGTTTAAGGGGGAATATTCAAACCTCTGAGGGGCTGAGCCAGTGCAAACAGGATCTGAGCAGACAGAACAAATAGTCTCTAGTCTATCATAGGTTGTTTCTCAGGTGGGGGGAGTATTTACCGAGACCTTTCATGGGCAAGGTAAGAGAAACTGGTGGTCAGAGAGCCAGTGTGGTGTAGTGGTTAAGAGCGGTAGACTCGTAATCTGGGGAACCAGGTTCGCGTCCCCGCTCCTCCACATGCAGCTGCTGGGTGACCTTGGGCCAGTCACACTTCTTTGAAGTCTCTCAGCCCCACTCACCTCACAGAGTGTTTGTTGTGGGGGAGGAAGGGAAAGGAGAATGTTAGTTGCTCTGAGACTCCTTAAAGGGAGTGAAAGGCGGGATATCAAATCCAAACTCTTCTTCTTCTTTTTTTCTTCAGATACCATGTTGGCGACCTCTGGCCCAGCACCTACAAGGGTAGGCATTTCTCAGTAGTAGGGTCCAGTCTTTGGAATTCTTCATCTCAGGGAAGCTGATTCCCTCTCAAAAAACAACAGTGCCCAAGCCTGCTATATTTTCAGACAAGTGTTTTGTTAGGTTTTCTGGGAATATAAGAACATCAGAAGAGTCTACTGGGTCAGGTCAATGGTCCATCTATTTCAGCAATCCGTTCTCGGAGTGGCCAACCAGATGCCTGTGAGAAACTTGCAAACAGGATCTGAGCCTTCTCCCCTCCTGCAGTTTCCAACAATTGGTATTCAGAAGCATTACTGCCTCTGGTTTTGGGGAGAACATGACATACATTTTCTTATTTATTCTTGTCGTTGATGTTGGTATGACAGTTCTTATTATTTAACCTTTTAATCAGTATTGTGTTCATGATGGTCATCCACTGCCTTGAGAATCTCAGAAAGGCAGGGATAGTTTTATAAATAAATTAGCACTTTAAAATGGAGCTTCTTGCTCTTTATCTGTTTTGTAAGCAGGTAAGTAAGTGTGTCTGCAAACACACACATACACATTGAACAGCTGCTGTTTGTTTTCTTTGTGTGAAGGGAAACTGTAAATGCAATCAAAAGAAATTATAATGATGGAAATACGTATTTATATATGCAACCTCTTTCTTTAGCAAATGAGTGGTTTCAGTCATTGTTGAGCAACTTCATCATTGCTGCTTTGTGATAGGCAAGAAAGAGAAAATAAAGCAACAAAGATCTATAATTTGTCAGGTCCTTAATCATAACAGAACATAAATTGTACTCACTCAAAGTCACCGAAGTCAATGAGGATTTGCAAATATAACCTGTGCAACTGTAATGATAAAGGATAAGGAGGGAAAGGTACGCACACCAGTGTTTTTCTGAAGATTCGCCTGGCTTTGAAAGACAATGTTCCCATGAGAGAGATGTTTAAAGGGAAGCCTTAATGTGTGAAATAATGCAAATGACTAGAAAATTTTGATTCCAGGGAATCAAATTAGTGTTTGGATAGTGCATGACATACATTAATTCCTTTGCACACCCACCATCCCTACAAGGCAGGTCATTGTTATCAACTCTATGTGGCAAGTGGTGCCTCAGATCATTCCATCAGTTACTATCAAATGTCATATTTGAACCAGGGGTTTCCTGCTACAGTAAATAGCAGTGGTACAGAGTAGGGATGGGGGAGAAATCCAATGTAGTTCTCATGTAAAGGTGAACTTACAAAACTTGCATATTTCAAAAGAATGCACAAAGTAAAACACATCCATCCCTTGGAATTCGTTCTCTGAACATTTCAATGCTTTTCTCTAGCAATTGATAACTTGGGTTTAAAACAGATTCTTCCTCCATCCCTGGTCAGGAGACCCTGTGCTGATATCAGGGAGGATAATCTCTTTTAACTTTCCTACTCAAGTGGCTCACTATAGGACAGTAGAAAACAGATCAGGAGGTCTCTGGTGCTAATCCACATTGATCCTGACATCTTTCAGAAGTGTGTAGCAGGGCGACTAAAGAAACAAATCTTTACACACAGTCCTCCAAAATTTAAATATACAGAGCATGTCCAAGTTGATTTCTATCCCCAGCCTATCTGGAGAAGTGCCTTGAAATCCCAGGCCTCTACCCAATCAATTCTGGAAGGCCTGATTTACAAGAGTTCAGCCCCGTTGCAAACATCTCACTGACACAACAAGATAGATTCACAAATGTAAGCTACAGTAAATGCCAGCACCATTCGGGGGAGGGGGTGTTCAGCTTGCCTTAAGTAAGTTCTGCACCACTTCATGTATCCCCAACAAATTCAGTGCAGAAAGCCCCAGAAACTAATAAAAATCGATCACTTTGCTAAAACGTGTGTTAATGCTAATAAATGGGGTGGTGGTGGTGGAGGGAATCCCTGGACAGCAGCTGGGACCCAGCACCTTGGGAGGACACCCTACTCTTTGCTGCCACTAAGAACCATGCCCCATGAGCCCTCTCAAAGTGATTTACAAGATAATGACAAAGTATGAAACAGTTGCAGCTATAAACAGTTTTAAAAAAACAACTGCAGATAAAAACCTTATAAAAACCCTATACATGAAACCATTTCATATTCTGGACAGGTGCCCAATTGGGATAAAGATTTCAGAAGGTTTGTTGGAAGAGGAACATCTGTACCCTAAGGACAACATAACGTAAGAAAAACATGGATGGATCAGAACAAGGGACCATATAGTCTGGCATCCTGTTCTCACAGTGGCTAACCACATGCCTGTGGGAAGCCCACAAGCAGGGCCTGAGGGCAAGAGTACTCTCTTCACCTGTGATTCCCAACAGCGGTGAGAACCCAGTGGCCTTGGGTTATGCAAGACGCCTGCAGCTTAATCTGAAAGCTGCCATTAAAAACACACACACACAAAAACAACCCACTGTGTTGCTCACCAATCCTGCTCACTAGATGCACTAAATGGATTTGAATGATAGAACTGTAGAGTTGGAAGGGAATACAAGGGAAGAGAATCTAGTCCAACCCCCTGCAATGCAGGAATCCTTTATCCAACATGGGACTTGAAGCTACAACCCTGAAATTAAGAGTTTCGTGCTTTTATGCTTCTGGGAAGCATAGAAAAATCCAGAGCTGCCTTATGCTGAGCCACACCACTGACCCATCTAGCTCAGTACTGTCTGCACCACCTGGCAGCAACTCTCCCAGGTTTGAGACGAGATATTCCTAGCCCTTGGAGATACCAGGGATTGAAAGTCAGACCTTCTGTATGCAAAGGAGATGCTCTGTCACTGAACCATGGACATACCCATACAAGGAGGTCAAACCCTCAGCATCTGGCATACAGTGCTCTACTCCACCTGAAGAAAAAATTTCCATGTAGCCACCAAGAACAACAACTCTTGATGGATCTATAATGGAATCAATTCCACGTTTATGTGGGACAAGCTGACAATGTTCCCAAGGTTATCCCACCTCTCCAGGGAGACAATGGCAGCCTCAGAGTTAACTGCTACAGCCAAAAATATTATCTAATTCACGGGTGAGGGAACTTTTTAGGCTTATTCCCTCATAGGCAAGCTTCCATGGCTGTGATTAGCACATTTGAATTTGAATTTTCCAGTGGAAATCCTGTCAGCCCCCACGACTGGCCGACAATGATGCCAGTCAACCGTACAGGCAGAAGTTTCCCCCTCCCAGCTCTCCCATGGCCGCACCAGGCCGCAACCACCACTGCCGTCAAAAACAGCAAACAGACTTTGATCATCCATACCTCTGCCCAGTGAAACCGTAACTTTAAAAATTGGCCAAACAACAACAGATACACAAATAATGTATACCACAGTAGATGTCTGGGCCAGTGTCTTGGAACAAGACTTTTCTTGTAATTTTATAGTTCCAATGAGAGTAGCAAAGTTTTATGCTCCCCCCCCACCTTTTTCTTTCATTTGCAGGTATTATCAAGTGAATAAATTCACACATAACAATTTTATTTCCTTGCAACTATCTTTGTCATGAAAATATAGTGTTAAAATTGCCTGCGGTACTCTCAAAATAAATCAGCAACCTTACTTGCTACTCAGGTCCCACTAAAGTGCTATAAATGGTCAGCCCACAAGCCCATTTCCCCCTTTCTCTAATTCATTTTTATTTTACCAGTGCAATGATGTATGTCAACTAGGGGGAATAACAAAAAACAAATCAAAATTGGGAATCATCAATATGTCCGACTATTACAACTCATTCATGTACTTCACAGACTAAACTGGACAATAAAATTCTAATAGCAATTGTGGAAGACAAATAATTTTAATGAGGACAGAAAGCTGTTTGGAAAACCCATGAATCCTTTCTTGGGCTTCAGGTTTTATACTTTCAGTGCTACATTTGCCCCAATGCGAGACCTTCTTTATGACTTCAAAGGTGTGTAATTATATATATATAGAGAGAGAGAGAGGGAATAAGAAATGTTCTGTTTCTGATGCTGCTGGTGAAGCCTTTTGCAGTGACCAATCAAGCTGTGTGCCAGTTACAGATGGGTTGGAAAGTCTGAAGGGCCACCAACTGCCACTTCAGGAATCCATTTTCTGTTCTGCCCTGTGTTTGCCATATGCAACAGTGTCCCCACTCTGCTGTGATTCCTCTTCCAGGAAAAACTGGGTTATTCACCTCACTGTTGAATATGGAGAAATTACTTAACTTACATTATCTATGCAATTAATTACATAAATTATGCAAATTACACTGGCATTATTATATTCTGCACCTTTCATTTCAATGCAAAGGAAGCACAATGCAAATGGGAGTTTGTAATGAATTCCATATTGTTTGTAGACTAAAAGCGGCCACAACAAATACTGGATTGATTTTTGTTATGGACACAGAATAAATAAGTGAACACGGGCAATTTCTGCTCCCATTTCTTTCAGAATTCTCCAACATCCATAGTTGTGTGTGTTACTCTTCGCCTAAATAGCCTGCACTAAGTATGCTTGAGGAATTCAATTTTTGTTGTTGTTGTTTAGTCGTTTAGTCGTGTCCGACTCTTCGTGACCCCATGGACCAGAGCACGCCAGGCACCTCTGTCCACCACTACCTCCCGCAGTTTGGTCAAACTCATGCTGGTAACCTCGAGAACACTGTCCAACCATCTCGTCCTCTGTCGCCCCCTTCTCCTTGTGCCCTCCATCTTTCCCAGCATCAGGGTCTTCTCCAGGGAGTCTTCTCTTCTCATGAGGTGGCCAAAGTACTGGAGCCTCAGCTTCACGATCTGTCCTTCCAGTGAGCACTCAGGGCTGATTTCCTTAAGAATGGATGCGTTTGATCTTCTTGCAGTCCATGGGACTCTCAAGAGTCTCCTCCAGCACCATAATTCAAAAGCATCAATTCTTCAGCGATCAGCCTTCTTTATGGTCCAGCTCTCACTTCCATACATCACTAAATTCAATTTTAGCAAATGCCAATGGGCAGAGCCAGCCCACCCATGAGGAAAGGAGAGGAGACTGCCTCAGACATTAGAATCCACAGGGATGGTAGTCCCCTTTGTAGATCTTTATTCCTCACCTTCACTCATCCCTTCTTATCTGGCTAGGGAAGTGCCATTTTGTGGATTGCCTCAGGTACCAAAATGTATTGAGCTATCCCTACCAATGGGAATGGGCCTTGATCCACACCTCCCAGCCAAATGTGTGAAATGGAATTGGCTTCCGCACTTCCAAAGTTTTCAGAGGCAGTTCTGGGTTCAAAAACATCTGCTCAAAAGACTAATCCCTGTGGAGATGGCAGTACTGAATCAGTGGCACATGCCCTTTTGGCTTGCACTCTTTATAAAGACCTGAGGAATGAGATTATCACTCCTCTTTCATTGTCCATTCCAGGTCGCCCAACCACTGCCACAGTGTCCTTTCTCTTGGCAGATCAAGATGAGCAGGTGATAGCAAAGGTTGCAAGGTTTTTAGCTGGGGCAATCAGAATAAGATCCACTATTTGACTATTGATTCAAAACCCTAAAAATGTATTTTATATGATTGACTTTATATATATTCTTTGTATATCGTATTGTAATTTTATTGCTATGGCCGATGGCTGATGCAAATAAAGATTCATTCATTTATTCATTCATCTGCTCAAAAGTGCAGATACTCAAAGAACATTTTATATCAGGGAAAGCCTGTGTGCTTAAAGGTAAAGGTAAAGGTACCCCTGCCCGTACGGGCCAGTCTTGACAGACTCTAGGGTTGTGCGCCCATCTCACTTAAGAGGCCGGGGGCCAGCGCTGTCCGGAGACACTTCCGGGTCACGTGGCCAGCGTGACATCGCTGCTCTGGCGAGCCAGAGCCGCACACGGAAACGCCGTTTACCCTCCCGCTAGTAAGCGGTCCCTATTTATCTACTTGCACCCGGGGGTGCTTTCGAACTGCTAGGTTGGCAGGCGCTGGGACCGAGCAACGGGAGCGCACCCCGCCGCGGGGATTCGAACCGCCAACCTTTCGATCTGCAAGCCCTAGGCACTGAAGCTTTTACCCACAGCGCCACCCGCGTCCCCACAGCGCCACCCGCGTCCCATGTGTGCTTAAGGAAGTTTTAATCCAACCTTCCAAGGACCACATCACATGCCAGGGGTCAGGAACAATGAATGTAAATTTCACCTTTGTACAGGAGGCTAGTTTCTACAAACAGCCACACATCTCTCTTTATATTTCTTTCTTTGAAGCAAGGAACACTATCAGAGTTCAAAGATACATTCCTGCTATGCAAAAAGCATTGAAGGAGGTTGCAGAGCAGGGCTGGTGAGGGATGTCGCCTCAAGAGAAGTGGTGGGGGTCCTGAGGGTTGGATAGATAGGCCTGGAGGACCAGATTCAGCACCCAGGCCTGAGGTCCCTCATCCCTGAGCTAAAGCATAACACTGTAAGGTGTACTGGATGTCGAATGGGAGTGGAGTATGCTAAATGCCCTGCTCCCGGTGGTTACTGGAGTGACTCAGGGAGTCCCTGGTGTTCCTTTAAAAAGCTCTGTTACCAGGGCAGTGTGACCCACAAATTTACTTAATTCTAAAATTATTTACATGCTCCTAACTCATATAAACCATCAAGGCAGTGGGCAATATACAAAGAATGCTATGAAAACAATACAAATAACCCTTAATTACATAAAGAGTACACAAGAGAGCTGGTGTGCAAATAAAATAGGGTGGGGGAGAAGCACAGTAAAGTATTTTCAATAATCAGGACAACATGGCTGAACCAGCCATTCAGAAAACCACAACCCAATATTAACTCTGCATGTGTGTTTAGATCATTAACTTCTTGCCACCAATTTTGAGCTGCCTTCTTTTGAGCCTCAAGACCTCTATGCAATTTGCATTCATCACCTGGGAACTGGATGCCCGGCTGAATCTGGATTCATTCAGATTCAGATACCCCCCACTTCCTATCCCCATGAAAATGAAATATACCAACATTCCAAAATAGAACATTATTATTCACCAAGTTTGCATAATTCCTTTTGACTGCATAGCAGCAACACAGCATCCCCAGCGATGCATTGTGTGTTGGGCTACAACCTTCTGTTTGCCCTAAATGCATTTTCAAATTGAAATGGTATCTTGTACTACACATGCTATCGGTGATGGAGTTTGTCCTAGGAATTCATTAAGAAACCAGGGGGATGTGGGCTACCTTCCTATCCTGAAAGCCTGGCCTCTTTTGCAGCACTGTCGCTCTGTGCATATGCATGAGGAAAAGCTGCCGAAGAAATGATCAGATGAGTTTCCTTCTATTAACCTACGCTGATGAGAACACCACGGCCCATGTCATCTCACTTAGATCCACTTAATGATGCTGAAGCCTGGGAATATTTAGTGACATAATCGACTGTAATAGGGGCAGGCACAATGGAATCTCTCCCGTCCTTGTAAAACCTCACAGCCAGGGCATAAGGAACCTGTACAACAGAGAAATGGGAACCATCAAAAGAGATACAGATAATTGCTTATATTTGAAAAACAACAACTAGTTTTAAAAAGGAGTGAGCACTGAAGTCACACCTAAAGGTTCCACAACTATAAATGAAATAGTTAGAACATGTGCAGAGGAGGGCAATCAAGATTATAAAGGGTCTGGAAATCAAGCCTTATAGGACTGGTTAAGAGAGTTTGGTTTATTTGGCCTGGAGAAGAAAAGACTGAGAGATGACATGATAGTCATATTCAAATAACTAAAGGGATGTCACAAGGAAGAAGGAGCAAGCTTGTTTTCTGCTACTCCAGAAGTTAGGATTGAAATGATAAGAAAGGAGATTCTGACTAAATATTAGGAAGAACTTTCTGATGGTAATAATTTGAACTGTGGAATTGACTACCTCAGAAGGTGGTGGACTCTCCTTCATAGGAGGTTTTTAAACAGAGGTTGAATGGCCATCTGTCAGGGATTATTTAGTTGTGATCTGTGCATTGTGTGCGAAACGCAGGTGGAGCTGTGGGTTAAACCACAGAGCCTAGGACTTGCCGATCAGAAGTTCTGCGGTTTGAATCCCCGCGACGAGGTGAGCTCCCGTTGCTCTGTCCCTGCTCCTGCCAACCTAGCAGTTTGAAAGCACATCAAAATGCAAGTAGATAAATAGGTACCGCTCCGGCGGGAAGGTAAACGGCATTTCCGTGCACTGCTCTGGTTCGCCAGAAGTGGCTTAGTCATGCTGGCCACATGACCTGGAAGCTGTACACTGGCTCCCTTGGCCAATAAAGCGAGATGAGTGCCGCAACTGCAGAGTCGTCCGCGACTGGACCTAACGGTCAGGGGTACCTTTACCTTTACCTTTACTGTGCATTGTAGGGAGTTGTACTAGATGACTCTTGGTGTTCTTTCCAACTCTGCAATTAAATGATTGTGCTGTTCTAGTTAAGCAAAGGTAGCCAACATGGTGCCCTGCAGATGAAGTGGACTATCATCTTCCAAGCACTGACCATGCTTGTTAGGACTGATAAAGCTGCACTTCAAAGCACCAGGAGCACTCCACAGAATCTATATGACAGCCTGCACCAAACTTCTGCTCTGCAGACATTTTGGGATGTGACTCCCATCAGCCGCTGACTGATATGTGATGGTCACTTGGTTGATGAAGATTGATTTCAGCAAGCACTGTACAGTATCTTCTTCCTTCCCCCCTTTTCTAATTTCTTTAATTAATCCAAACCATCAAGATAATAAAAAAGAAAGATTTCCCCCTTGTCCCACAGAACTTCACAGAACATTTAAGCTAATGAAAAAAGAGAGAAGTATGTCTTGGTTAGTTTCATAGAAAGCAATAGAAGAAAAGCAGTAGGTAGGAAAAAGAGCCCTCATTTGTACATTTTAATGTAGTTAACCATCTTTTCTACCACCTACTCATTTCTGAGCTGAGAGAGTTGGAACTCTCCTGCCGGTGTCAGGCAATGGCCACTTTTAAATCTCCTTTCCAATTCCCTTAAAGGATAATGTGAAGTTACACGGAATGGGAGATGATAAGCTTTTTCTCCATAGTGTTGATCGCCTTTAAATACCACTTATGATTTGTTTTAAAAACAGCAACAGCAGCTACTGGACAAATGCACCACAAACTGAGATTCCCCACTTGGGGAATAAAGGCACGAGGACACAGTATGTAAGGTTAATGGGTAAGGAAAAGGTCACAACTTTATTGATTACAGCATGTGAGAAGGTATTGGCTTAGGCATTGGAGCACGGAACTTTAGACTCCACCCACTTGTAGAGGGGTGAGTCTGAGGAGGGGTTAACCACCAGTAGGGGGAGCCTGTTGATGCTAATACAACCATAGGCTCTCTCCTGATGTCACCAAGGGTTGTGCCATGGCCCCCCGCCACACGGGCATCGGACAGGATCCACGACCGCTGGATTCCTTTAGCGGAATACCCAAAATTGTTGGGGTAGGCGATGGCCACACCTAGCCCCCCGAAACACCAACAACACATTCCAATGCCTAACCACCACCCGAGCCCAAAGGCTTGCCGCCAATACCCTCACAGCTGCAACCAATCCCTAAGACTATTGGATATGTTAGCCAGACATATGTTGCCCAACTGGGGAGGGGCGTGGCACGCCAGCCCTGGAGTTGAATCGTCTCCCGCTCCCAACCCCCCTCCTGGAGGAGGAGAGACTTTTCCCCCAACAATTAGTGCCCATCAGTTGAGTCATTTCCACGAGTCCACCGTTTCCATCTGACATTCAGAGGGTAACAATTGAGAGTCTTTTCAGTAGAGGCCTTTTTCTCTATCTACTTTCACTATGTCATGCATAGTTTTACACATTTCTACTATGTGGCCTCTTGCATTTTCTTTATCCAGAAAGCCCCCAATGCTGTAACCTTTCATCACAGAGGAGTTTCTAGCTCTAGAACCTCATTTTCTCACAATAGCTTCAAACATTTGAGTATATACATGGCCTTAAATAAACAAGCAAACAAATGAATCAATGAATACATTTCTGCTTTGGCCATTGGTAAGGCTGATTTGCCTGGGAATGCATTAATGGTTTGCTGCATTTCTGCATTGGTTTGTGTACCAAATAAGAAAGCTCATAACCACCAAGAGCCATGCATTTAGTGCTGTGGACCCAATCAGCACTGTTTTTGTTCTGCTACCATTTAGCTTCTGTTGAATGGTAGCTTATCGACTATGGTCATATTTAACATTAGCAGTTACAGAATTAATTTCAATGAAAGGGATATGTCAAAAACAATGCAGAAAATTGCATAACTCCTTATTTAACATTCTCAAACTAAACAACAACAACAACACAAAATACTTCTTTACTTCAGACATCATCCAAGGTCATTGCTGAACCTCATCCTGAGTCCTGAACATCTGTACCATAATAATACATGGATCCTTGCAATAAAAAAGCATTTTGAGTCATTTTATTATTCTCACCTTAGCAAAGTTTCACAGTTCCTTAAAGCCCCCCTCCAAGTGCTAATCTTGATTTAATAAAGGTTGGGATTCATTCCAGTTGCTGCTAAGTGGCAGTCTATAGCAAAAAGGGATTGCCTTTACAAAGAAGCTTATTAGCACAAAGGAACCCCCCCAAGCACCAGTTGCCCAGCTCTTTCTTCTGACTTTTCAGATATAGTATTAAACTACCAAGGGCAGAAGGGTCCAATAAGCTGTTGGAATCCAACATTAGTAGGAACGATACATTCGCTTTGTACAGCAGAACAGGGCAAATACCATCAAAGCACATTTCATGTAGGATAGCGGGACCAACAGAATAGAAAGTTTATAGATGGCAGTATTGATGACAAAAACATGGGGCTGGCACAGACTAAAAAACCAACTATTAGTCAACAATGCATTTGTTTTTGTCTCTTTTTCTGTTGCCCCCCCGACCTAATTGTTATATATTGAAAATCAGTAAAACTATATTTATTTGACAACAACAACAACAACAACAACAACAGTGCATTACCATTAAAATTGTACACAAAGTCCCATTCATTCACGAATGATGGCCAAATTGGTACTGACCCACATCTCAAGAGGCATATTTATAAAATGAAAGAGGCAATTTTCCAATAATATATGTAAGCAGAACAAATATATGCACGCCCAAATAGCAAACACACAATTTAAGGGTTCTTAAAAGAAAATCTCAGAGACAAACTACATATGATATTAAAGTCATAACCACAAAGTTAATAATCGCTCCCAATAAATAGCAGCCATATGTGTATGTGGAACAGCTGGATCAGGACTGTGGCATGGGGGAAGAGGGACTTTGACACACACACCCCACACTCACACCTCATGGTCCTGATTCCAATGAGGCAAGCATGCTGTCTGCTTGCAAGCATTTCTTCTAACACCTTTGGCTGATAGCCAAGTTGTGATCCCATTAGGAGAGGGATAGGCTGGATTTATCTGATGATATGGAAACCTCCAGGTTTGACTGCTGCAATGTATTCTACAAGGGACTGCCTTTGCAGATGGCATGAAAACTAAAGCTAGTGGAGAATGTGGTGGCTAAACCTTGTATGTTTGGCTTTTGTTAGCACCCATGGCAGGGAGGGCATGTGTTCAAATCTAGGCTGAAGAAAGGGATGGTATTTCAACCTTGGATTCTACTGAGGTCTCAGTCCAGCGTGGTAGGGCGGGGGTTTGGTGGGAATCTCTATTAATATTCTTTGCTCCACTGGAAAACTTCCATTGAGGGGGGGAAACACAGCTTGCCTCCTAGGGCAGTTCCTTCCATGCTCCTCCAGTGTATATTGGAACAGCAGTGAAGCGAAGTGTTTAAGTCCCCTCTTCTCCCCACGCTGTGGTCTCAAATCTACAAGAAAGTGCTTTTCCACACAGCAACAATTAAACTCTGAAGTTTGCTCCCACAAGATGTAGCGATGGCCACCAAGCTGGAGGGCTTCAAAAGAAGATTAGACAAATACATGGAGGCTAGGACTGTCCATGGTTGCTAGTCATGATGGCTATGTTCTGCCTCCACTCTCAGAGGCAGTTTGCCGTGCCTCTGTCTGAATGCCAGTTTCTGAAACGGTAGGAGGGGAGATTGCTTCTGTGTTCAAGTCCTGCTTGAGGGTTTCTACTGGACATCTAGTTGGTCACTGTTTAGCCTGATCCAGCAGGGCTTTTATTTTGTTCTTACAAATCAGTGAGGGAGGTAGAGACAGTGAACTTTATTTAATAAACAGGACAAGTTGGACTCTACCAATGAGCTGCAGTGTCTTTCTCCTGATAGCAGGATGATGGGGTGGTCATACACATGCTCACTTCCCCTATGTGGCCCGGCTTGCTTGACCTGCCCCAGGTACTAGATTTAAATAAAAAGCAAGAGTTGGAAATCTAAGGAATCATTGCTGCAAATGAAAATTGCAGCACAGGGGGTAGGGAAGAAAGTTCAAGCACACCCTGGGATTATCCACTGGCACTGACCATAAGTCCAGCTCAAATTCATCAATATTTCAACTGGTAGCATGGAGGAGAGGTTTTTATTATCTGGCTGTCATATTAAGCTGATGCAGCAGGAAGCATCAACTGCGAGATGCTTTTCTCCCTTTGCTTGCTTATGAAAGCATTAGGAATTACTCATGCCGCAGACTGGCTGGCTCCCGAAGAGCTGACAAAGGACGATGCTGCACTTAAGCTTTTGACTTAAACGTCTCTGGTGCTTTTCATCTATGGAACCTGAAAACCGAAGCGGCTTACTTTGTAAGGCACTTTGTAACCAACCCACAAATCACTCAGACACGACTCCTCTGTTCTGAAGCTCTTTACTGCAGATTGTTTTCTGCCTGACCACCAGTATTGACTTAGCCCGGTCTACCAAAGGTAGAAAAAGCAGTAGATATTTGGATGAAGTAGGAGAAATAGCACTCCTCCTTGCCCTGTTTTAGTGTCATGTGTCCTTGCATAACCACCATTGCTGTGACCAACCCAGCTAACGTCTCACTGCTACCATTTCCAGATCTCCCACCATCCAGATCTCTATGCTATCTGACATTAGCTGCCAGAGTGGTTTGGAGGGTTTGACCATCTCCTCTCTCAAAGACAGGGAGAAGGACTGTCAGCAGTAGAGCATCTGCTTTGTGTGCTGAAAGGCTCAGGTGTAAACTCCAGCATCTCCAAATAAGACTAGTAGATTTCAATCTAAAACTCTGGAAAGCTGTTGCCAGTTAGCTTTTCCAAACTATGGTCCAAGGACCCAGGGCCAGTGCACCTGTTTCATAGCTTCAGGTGAAACAGGAAGTTCTGTCCCACCTGCCAGCACTGCCACAGAAGTAGCTTCAGCATCTACACTGGTTTTCTCATGAGATCTTGAAGAGACCTGGCCAGAAATTGACACCCATGCAGGTGACGCCTCTCCACTGGCAGCAGGTGCCCGTGGTTGTGCACCCTGGAGGCTTCTGTCACCCAAGGCACCTGCTTCACCCCACCACATGGGTGGGCCAAGCCTCTGTGGGCCACCAGTGGTCTGTGACATGTCTGTGAATAAAGCTTACAATCTGAAAACCATATAGCATGTTGAACACAACATTATTATTACTACCACAGACAGGAAGAAAAAAAACAAGTTATCCCCCAAGGGCCTCATCAGTTTTCAAGTTGTCTGTGTTTGTGAGGGGGAGAGTTTAGGAACCACTGGCATAGAGGATATGGAGCTAGATGAACCAGTGGTCTGACTCAGCATAAGGCAACTCCTATTTAAATCAGCCCTTCATTCAAACCATGAAGACTAGAATCTTAGCTCAGTGGGTAGAACAGAATCACCCTCTTGTTGTAAGTGAAGCCTTATAATTCCATAGTCAGGGCACCTGTTCTGCCAGTGGAGCCAATCTGAACAAGGCAGTTCTGTACCTCTTTAATTTCAAAGCCCCAAAGCTGTCTTTTGGCTTTGCACCTCCACCCCCAGTTTGCCTTCAACATTATCCTTTGTTTTACCCTCTCTGTTATATTCCTCAACCAACTTGCTAGAGTACATGCCACACTCAACTATCTACCTGTTGTCAAAATGTGTTCACCTTTAGATGCTCCTGTTCATGCCCTAAGGTGCAATTTTAATGAGGCCTGGGCAAAAACAGCATTCCAAAATTTTGATGCTATGTATTAGTTGCAAAAATGGGGGTGATGGGTCCACTGAATATTCTCCAGCAGAGGGCTAAGATTCTCCAACAATTCAGGCAGAGCTCAAAACAAAGTTACAATTTCAAAACATTTGTCCGGAAATATCATACTCATGAATTCAGATCTCCTATAATGTTAATACCTTTATAATATTAATAATAATGCATGCAATGTTATTGACAAAATGCATCCAAAAAAACAAGGAAAAAGCACTTCTGAAGCAAAATGTTTCAGATAAAAATATCTGGGTCTTTCCACACTAGAGAGAGAATTAAATGAAATGCTAACAAAGCCTCTCTTTCCCCTCTCACTCTCACTTTGTTTTTCTGTATCTGCCAGGCAGCAAATTATACAGACCTCCTGTCCATTAAGCCAAGACATTAGATCGGCTGCCCATTAGACAAGCGGTGGGCTTTTGTTTTGCTTTCTTTTAAATTACCATAAACATCTGTTAATGAGTCTTTCCAGTTACCTGCTACTGGATTATTCACTAGCAAGTCAGGGAACCCTCTGAACATCATATAACTAAGACCACGGGGAAGCCATTTAGGCAATACCCTGGAAACCTAACAAAAGATTTCAGAAGAGCAAACTTTTATATTGCAGATAGATCTGAACACTGCTAGACTGTAAATGCAAAACCATTTAATTGACTTGTTATTTAGCAAAGCAACTATGGGATCTGCAAGAATATGCAACATTTATCTGCCCATTCCAAAGTGCTGAACAGAGGGATGGGGGAATGTGGCAATTTCAGTTTTTATCAGTTTTTTCATGTTTCCAACCTTATGTTCAGTTCCCCACATTTTCACATTAAGTTTGTGACTTTAAAAAAAAGCCTCGTTAAAATTCATATCAGTTTAGTGTGTATTTCTCTTGATATAATATGTTTGCATGCAATTTTGCCTAATAAAATGCATATTTGTATGCATGCATTTTTTATCCTCCAAAATATGTGCTTTTTACATACATTGCTCATTTGGAGAACTGCATTGCAAAATCTGGGGTAGTGTGGATTTTGCAGGATAGCTGCATTCCAGTTGGTGTATTGTTTCATAAATGTGAATTAGGTATGTTCACATTAATGAGTCTAATTTCTGCCCCATCCCTAGTAGAACACAAGAAGTCTCTTCATTGTAAGGAAAACATTCAGTGTTCTTCTTTTTTTTTTTTTAGTGCATTACTTTACTATTTCATGTAGCTTTCTGTTGGTCAAGTGTACTTATTTGTTTGAATATAAATCAGTCAACAAGGCAACTCCACCCAGAGCAATGGTTCTTTTTCCTTCATGGGCTGCTTGAAAATTCCTGACCGTCTTGAATATCACTTAATTATTTTTGGTCTGTTGTAGCAATTGCAGTGCACTGCGCTAGGTACTGCATGGTTTCTAATTCTACTTTTACTGCTTTTTAATTTGTTATGTTGCATTTTATTGCATTGCAATTCACATTCCATAGAATTTCAGGTGTAATACAAGAAAATACAATACAAAAAAATAAGCAATAAAATAAGCAATACAAATCAATGTGGATATTTAATGTGGGCATGCCTATAACCATCTGAACAAAGCTTGTGATCCATTGGTGGTCCACAATCACAGTTTGGGAACCCTTGACTTAGGTATTGTTCCTGCAACTGAATTGGGAAGTGGATTGGGGAATCATAAATGGGAAGGAGCCACCCAAAGTGTTCAGAGGACCCCCTTCTCAACTTCTGCTTCAGGGCACAGCATGAAGAGGAAAGAGAGAAAGGAATAAGGAGGAGTTTGGTTGGGAAGTTGAAGAGTATAATGACAGGTGAACAAAAGCAGAAGACAGAAGGACTGCAATGTAGAAGAAGCTACTATCTTTCAGGGAGGGAGAGGAGTTGAGGCTGATGTGAGTTTGCTTAGTTTAGGATGACTCAGCAGAACAGGTGATGCAGACCAAAGAAACAAGATGAGGGGTGGAAGGGCAAAAGTATGTAGAGGCTGAAGACTAGTAATGCCACAAATGGCAAGGAATTTCATATGCCCTTAACAGGGTTCTCAGCACATTGCTTCCTAGCTAGGAGGTGGACAAAGGAGGCCAGAAAGGCAATGAAATATTCACCTTCATAATACAGAAATGGCACCTCCACAATACAGAAGTGGCAGCTCACTCAATTGCTATTTGAGAGTGGCATCCCAACATTTCTGCCCCTACCAACCTGTTGCCCTTCTGATGTTTAGGACTACAACTTCCACTAGCTCCAGCCAGCACAGCTGTGAAAGGTGGGGATGCTGGATATTGTAGTTCAAGACATCTGGAAGGCACCAGGTTTGCAAAGACTGGCATGTGTTATACTCTTCTTTTACTGACTGACACAGATACAGCTTCATTATCTCAGACTGTAATACTGTATTGTACTGTGCCTGTAACTTCCTTGTGAACTGAAAAAAATCAGTGGAGCCTTCTGAAATAAATAAAAGGGGAGCAATTGCTCCTTTCAAGGAAGTAAGACCCTGCTGGTGAGGATCAGAGTGCTCAACTAGCCTCTCATGTAATAGTCCCAAATGGTGTCACTCTTATTTATTTATTTATTTATTTTAAAAAAATCTGTTTTAGGTTACCAATATTCCTTTCATTCATCTGTCAAAATTAATTAAGAAAGAAATCAAAGTCTTTGACATGTTTAATGGACAGTAAAGAATTTTAAAAACAATTTCCCCATTTTTAAATACCTGAAGAGGACATACAAGACACGTGAAAACAGACTATAAGCAAGAAGGCCTTTGGAATAATTATGTGTTGTTAATTGAAAAAATGTTAATCATGTCTTATTAGGAGGCAGACAGGGTTAAATTGGTAAAATTTCAATTCACTTAGGCCTTATCTCTTGTCGAAATGAACCAGATGATTAATCCTTAATATTCTTCAGGGACACAGCGAACATCAGCAATTAAATTAACAACTACAAAGTTTATGCTCGGAGATTCAAAAAATGAAAGACAGAAACACTTTAATTTTTCACAAGTTGTTACCTTAATTATCTTCTTATTGCCTCTGTCTCTTCTCCCTCATTACAAAAACACACCCCTTAGTATTCACGGATCTATTTAATTTGCTGCAGCTCGGCAAGTATGTGGGAAATGTCATCCAAGCGGCAAAAGTCATAAATCTTACTTTGTGCATGCTCATTGAAAATAAATTGTTCCACTGTACCTAGTCCCAGTGTTCGTACTGGAAAGTGCTGACAAATTTCTATTTCCCTACAAACAATCAGTAATGTCTATCAAATCTGAAAACGGAAAATGCATTTTCTCCATCTCCCAGCACATAAAGACAGTGGAAAACTTCCGTTTGAAATGAAGGGCTAGCCCACCCATTGGGCAATAGGGGCAGTTGCTCTCAGGCCACAATGGCTCTTGAGAGACTGCTGGGGAGACAGTCATTCAGCTATTCCACACCCCGGATCCAATGAAGATAATTTTGCTAAGTGTGTTGGCAGGGGGGAGAGAAGATTGGAATGTAAGTGATTTGTCTGACTTCTCCAAACAATCTTTCATTATAATACCATATTAAGCCACAAAATATTAAGCTATTCAATTTTCATAATAAGATTGAATTAACAGAGGAATTCTTATGCATGATTACACAGAAGTAAGTCCCACATAGTTCAATGGGGCTTATTGCCAGGTAAGAGAGTACAGCATTGCAACCTAAGACATCTAAATGTTAAAAATAAAAATTGACAACTGAGACGTAAAATAAGGTTGACAGAGAGTCTTTCTTGATAAAGAAGCAATGTGCATTCATACTTGTTTAAGTTATTATTATTATTATTTTGCCATTGAGGAAAGCAGGAAAAGAGACAGAGACAAAATGCAAAACCTCAGCCAAATAATGTGATTAAAATTACGAAGCATTCATGTTGATTATCTCTAGGAGAGGAAACAATATTTGATATTTAAATAAAGGCTGGGAATAAAAGCAACAATTAAGACACAGTGCTAGAAGGATACTCGAAATAATCTGCTGCAAATTGTACATGCCGGGCGGATTATGCAACAGAATTCTCAAACACTCGTTATCAGTAATTGGCGCTCATGCAGGCAGCCCAATCTGCAACACCTGCACAGAGAGACAAAACATTGGCAGGGCTCCCAAACAGCCTCCCTGTACCTCTGCTGAATCCCAGTTCAGGAACCAGGACAGGTGTTTGAAGAAAACCAGATTCCAAACCCTTTTGGAGTATGGCCAAACACTCAAATGAACTGCTAGGTGCTATTTATTTTCTTACATTTATATTGTGCCTTTCCTCCACCATGGAACCCAAAATGGTGTACATGTAGCTTCCCTATTTGCCTAAGAAGATAGAAGAAATTAATGGAAGATCAAGGGCTAGTATCCACAATGTCTGTGTTCTTCCTCCACTGTGGAAGGCAGTATGCCTCTGAATATCGGTTGCTGGGGAGAGTGCTGTTGCGCTCAGGTCTTGCTTGTGGGCTTCCTACAGATTGGTCACTTTGAGAACAGGGTGTTGGATTACATGAGTCAGTGGCCAGTTGGCATAGGGCTTTTCTTATCTTCTCCTGAGCCTCTGCCAGTCAGCACAGACAATACTGAGCTAGATAGACTATTTGTCTGACTCAGATAATCACCCATCTAAGTAGTAACCTAGCCCAGACCTGCTTAGCTTCCAGAGGTTGCTGCTGGCTTCTCCCAATGAGCAGACCAAAAGGAAAAGGGGACTGGTTTTATTTAATTCATTCATTCCATGTCTTTTGAAACAACTTTACAGCACCAGGTGACATCAGAGTGATTTCCAGAAGATCAAGGGGAAACAATATCATAACAATTTCACAGAGCACAGTTAAATCATTGACAGCAAAATAAAACAGACTCAAGGCTCAAAGTAGTACTACCACAGCTCTAAAAATATAGAAGAAGAAAAAAACAAATACAAATGAGTTTTCACCTAGTGGTGAAACCGCATCAATGGCATGGCTAGCTGGGGAACAGGAGGCATTAATGGACTGCAAAATTATTGGGTCACAATAGGCCTATACAAAAAAAATAAAAAATGGTTGATGATGCATCACATTATCAACAGTCCTAGTTTGAAACTACTGAAAGGTGTTGTTGTATTTAAGTATAATCATGTCATCTTCCTAGATGATGCCCTCACAACCAATGATTAAGCAATGCCTATTGATCTTCTTCAGTCAAATGGCGTGTGAGTGAGACTGCATGGCTGTGTTGATGCTTTTGTGCATGAGAAAGAAGGAAGAGAATTCTCAATAAATTTCATCTAGCCCTTTTCTGGAGCAGCAAAATGCATTACCATCTCCACTTCGACTGACCACAATTTTTATTATCGCTATTGGATTTGCAGGGAAGTCAGTTTTATACAGCGTAATAAACTGCCGAGTGCTAAAGTGGTTTCCTCTATTACTGAGGCCCATGTATTAGATTTAGTGAAGCGCAATATCGGACTTCAGATATTGCAAGGTTGAGAATCAAATGTCGCTGGGCTTAATGTCGTCAACCTGACAAAGACATTGACCGATTAAGTAGCAGTCACTTATTCAGATGTGGAGCGAGGTTTGGGCTTGTCTTGCTGTGTTTTCCTATTCAGAAAACTACCCAACTAGTTCTGTGTGAAAATTACTTTAGGCTCGAGTTTCTCAAACACTCCCATCACGTCACACCCATCCCTGTGCCAAGTAGCAAAGTGTATCTGAAGTCAAGGAACAATTTGCACGGCAGCCTGGGATAATGGTGCAAAACTGTGCCCTTTGCTGAATGTCACCTGACACATTTATTTATTATAACATTTCCATACTACCTACTCCACCAGTCTCAATATGTTTGACAACTTCAGAAAAAGTAAAAACAGAAAATGACCTTTTTTAGAAAGAAAGAAAGAAAGAAAGAAAGAAAGAAAGAAAGAAAGAAAGAAAAAGATATAACATGCCCTGTCACATATTAAGCATGCACTGTCTCTTCTTTTTGGTGCTTACCAAACACCCTCCCCTTCCAACAAGTATTTCAGTGGATATTTTCCCATTTTAAAATCCCATTCTGTATTGGGACCACGTAATAACCATTTTAGTGGAGATTTGGAGAAGGGTGTGGCTGGGAAAGTATATTCATGCGGAAATCAAATAGAATAATATTACGGGTTAAAAACACACACAGACATGCAAATCTGTGTGTGCGGAAAACATGCAAATGGGGTAGAGCAGCTGCCTGAGACTTTATAAAGCTAGATGACTCGATGGTCACTCTTGGTATAAAATAGCTTCCTATAGCCATACATTGTGTCTAAATGCCATAAACATCTCTTTTTCTGGGACAGCCATTCTGGCAGATGGTTTCTGCCCTCACTGCAACTGTAAATTCAGTTGCTGTGCTTTAATTTACCTCATAGGAACAAAAAAGCAGCCATTATTTAAATGCATCTTGGCTGTGATAGTGCCCAGGTTTTTATACAGGGGGCAGCTTCACCCCAGCCCTACCCTGGAGATGCTAGATATTGGACCTGGGACCTTCTGCAAGCAAAGCAGGCACTTTATCCACGAGCTGCGGACTTTTCCCTAACTTAATCCACAGTGACATCAACTATTGATAATCTAGTCTGCTGTGGGGAATCGGTGGCAGCTCTTTCAGTACCCTGGACAGAGCCCAAGGAGGAGAAAATTAGCTCTGATAGCTCCTCTTCCCCCCTTTTTTTCCTTTTTCAACTGAGCTCTTTCATACTCCCTGAGACAGCTCTGTGTCCTGGATATTGGAACCTGGCTTGGGAACTACAGTCTCTGCAGGTTGAGGCCGGGGTGTGTGTATCAAACTTGATTACCAAAGGATCCCTAACTGTTAGGCTTGAACTGAAGGTGGGGGTTGAGCCCTGTACACAACTGGCACACATCATCCTCTTTAAGTATGTTACGTAGCAATTACATATTTATATTCACAGACAAAATTTTACCAATGCACAACCTGACAACAGCAAACGTAGAACATGGAGAGCAATTTCAGCAGTTGTGGGAAGTAGACAATTTCACTTCTAGACTCTAAGAAGTGATAGAATGTTTCTTCAAATTGTAAGCTCTTTAGGACAGACTTGGCATTTACTTTTTTTTTGCTCTGTAATCTGCCATGTCCACTGATGGTGCAATCATCAGCATATTCATCATGATCAGATGCTGTAATGTTTTTGTAGGGAACAGCAGGTTGGAAATTTATTTATTTTTTTTAAAAAATAAAAAAATATACACACACAATTTAGTTTCCTATATCTGTTCCAAAGGTTTTATTGATTTTATCTTTTTAAGAAATAATTAGGATGGTTTCATGTATATACTTGTAGTTGGTTTGAAGCTTTTAGCCATGTTTTATCTATAGTGTGATTGATACATAGCTTGGATAATTTTTTTGCTGAAGCAGTTTATAAATGAACAACAGCATCAGCATCACAACAATAATACAACAACACAACAACAATAATAAAGTAATAATCATAATGCAGATCATTATTGGAGAGAAAATAATGGGGAAATAAACAGGTTTTTAGAACACTGAACATTAGTTTTTTATCTTTTGGAATGATATTTTTCAGGAGAATACACATCCATATAATTTATTCATGTTACTGCCATGTACTATATTACATACCTATGTAAGCATGAGTTGTTTTCAGTAAGATATTATTAAAAGCATCACAACCATAATAGCTATACCAATAATAGTAATCATTACAAAGTCACTTTCTAGCCAATGTCCAGATATTCCTGCAGAAGTCATATGAAGGACGCACAGCCCTAGAAATATTAGGTTCACCATGCTTCTTTACTAAATACACAGGAAATGAAACTGTGACAAATGAATCTATAGAATCCAAAGGCAGAAAGTTCTTTGTTTTACTAATCCTTAACTAAGCATCCTTCAAGTCTGGCTGCTCCATCCACCTTAGATGTTAGCAGCAGAAAGCAGCTTAGTGAATCATTTAATTACCAGTACCTTGGCATCCCTCCAGACAATATATATCACTTCACCCACCTCCCTTCATACACATATGATTTGAGCTCATTTTTAAATGTAATTTTCAACTTGTAATAGTCCATGGTTCAAATTCGGAGCCCAGCAACCTACGTTCATTCTTTAGGCAGCCTACATTTTTGTTATTCCCACTGAGAACTATGAGGAACAACCTTGAAGAAGTGGAGAGGATGTCTTCATAGTAAGTCTACTTTGCCATTAAGCACCATGATACAGTCCACCCCAAATAAAACACAGGAATCTGCCTTACACTGACTCAGACCAATGTTCCAACTAGCTCAATATTATCTATGCTGACTGACAACATCTCTCCAGGATTTCAGGTACGGAGTCTGTCCCAGCCCTATCTGGAGATGCTATCGGGGACTGAACCTGGGACCCTCTGTTTGCAAAACATGTGATCTACGTATAGCCTCTGCTCACATAGCCCTATAGCCCAGCATTAATTGTATGCAATGCTTCCTATTCCCAAATTCAGCACAAACTCAATGGAGCACCACTCCAAGTACCATTATGCCCCAAACCTGCTGGTTGTTCCATCACCAAGGAAGATCCAATTAGCAAGAATCCAGAGCATTATCTCTTTTTTCCTTTTTTTGCAATTGCACCCGGGCTTTAAAATTAGTCCGTCCCCCCCCTCCCCAGCTCAGGCAGGCTTCTATGACAGATGCATGGTGCATTTTTATTTCATCAAGGTTAAGGGAAGTAGCAGCGGAGATATGTTGATTGAGGATAGGGTTGTCAGTGGCAGTGCTGGATTTATGTATAAGCTAAACAAGCAATAGCTTAGGGCCCCACTCTCTTGGACCCCCCCCCCCAATATACTTCTTCTTAATTGTATTTCACTATTAATACACTTCTTCTGCTCTGGTTCACCAGAAGCGGCTTAGTCATGCTGGCCACATGACCCGGAAGCTGTACGCCGGCTCCCTCGGCCAATAAAGCGAGATGAGCACCGCAACCCCAGAGTCAGTCACGACTGGACCTAATGGTCAGGCGTCCCTTTACCTTTACTTTAATTGTATTTCAATTCAACAATTACTTTGATAAAATACATATTTTGTTATGTGCAAATAGCTTTAGATACCTATTAGGTCCATAAATTACCCTATAGCATATATTCAACACAAAAAAACAGTGGCAATTTGTTGTTAACAAGGGACAGATGGACATAAAAAGGGCCTCATTACCTTCAGTAGCTTAGGGCCTCATCAAATCTAAATCCGGCCCTGGTCAGTGGTTATGTTTTACCTCCATTGTCAGAGTAAGCATGCCTATGGATGTCTGATGCCAGGGAGTACATGTGGGGAGAGGGCTCTCATGCACTGGTCCTGCTTGTGCGCTTCCCACAGACATATGGTTGTCCACTGTGATAAAAGGATGCTGAACTACATGGCAGTTTGGTCAGATCCAGCAGGGTCTTCTTATGTTCTTATGGGGACTTTTTCTTCCTGTTTGTCTTCAAAGCTGCCAGAAACCCGACACACTCTTACATGGGTCTTTATCAAACACAGCAAAAAAACAAAACAAAACAACAACCCCCCCCCAAAAAAAAACCACTAGGAATGCTTAAAGTAGTTTCTGCCTGCTTGAAATAAATGCCCATGCTAGCTATGCCACTGGCGTGTTGCCCAAAGCAAAATTCAGTATGTTCTTGTAGATTCACCCTTAAGGAAATCCTCAGAGGAATTCTAAGGGAAGTCAAAGGAGCTAAAAAAAATAAAAGTAAAAATAGTAGAGAAAGTTCTCTCAGGGTGAGTTCTGGCTGGGCAACAGGTTTTGGCTAATGCTTAATTCAGTGAAGCTTGCTTTAAGTTCCTTGGGCAACAGAGTCCCAGGAATTTAAAAGGAAGACAAAAAGAACTCCACAAAGACCAGCATAATATCTTATGGAAGATTCTCACATTCCCTAGTCTAGCCTTCGTCAAACTGGTATATTCCATATCTTTTCCACTACAATTCCCATGAGCCTCAGCTAGCATGGATGTCCTCAGTGCCGGATTTACGTATAAGCTAAACAAGCTATAGCTTAGGACCCCACTCTCTTGCCCCCCCCCCCAAAAAGGAAAAAACACCTGGATGTACATTCCCAAAATTTAAGATAAAAAACAAATAAAATAAAACCTACATACAGCAACAGTGTTTTGTGTTGTGTAGGCTCCTATTTGTTATGTGCAAATGACTTTAGATATCTATTAGGTCCATAAATCACCATATAACATATATATTCAACACAAAAAACAGAGACAATTCGTTGTTGACAAAGGACAGCTGGACATATAAAGGGCCCCATTACCTTCAGTAGCTTCATCAAATCTAAATCCAGCCCTGGGTGTCCTGTATGGGACTAGAGAACTGAATGACAACTTGTGGAGAAGCGTAGCTTTCAATGGATGCCTGCATTTCTGTTTGTGTATTTATTTGGAAACTATGAATTAGGAAGGTTTGTTTTTAAATGTGAACTGAATCAAATTTCTCCCTCCATCGCTAGTTCTAGTCCAAATTATTTGCAGGACACGAAGTATGCTCCCCCTTAGAAAAAACTAAATCTGGAACTCTAGAAATCTGGAAGTATATCATTGTTCCTACTTAAACAGGACTATATAGAAGCCTTCTCTGTGTTGTGGTACCTTGATTGTGGAATGTCCTCAAGCCACAAATATGAGTGGTGCCAACACTGTTGTCATTCTAGCACCAATCTGCCCCGCCATTTTAAGCTGATGGCAATTTTGTGTTGTTCTTGGGCATTTTATTTGTTTTGAATAATGTATTTTATCCTTTTTTGTTGTGTATTTTATGTTTTGATTTATGTTCAGTACCCAGGCTTGTTATCTGTGCAGGTGAAAGAACAGATATAAATACTTTAAATAAATAAGAACCCACAAGAAGCAGGCTTTAGAAACGTGTGCCTGGATGCACAAACAGGTACCCCAAATCTAAGAATCAAAGCTATACTGGCAGAGTCTCTGTCTTCCTCTCAGCAATAGTATCAATCACCTGTTGCATAGAAGCATGAGAGGGGCTGGATCTTGCCCTTTGCTTCCTTACCCACCTCCAAACATGGCTTGGAGAATCACCATGTATATCACTATGCCTTTGGGTGGTATTTTCATGGGAAACAAGGATTTGAACTTTTAGAATCATAGAATCATAGAGTTGGAAGAGACCACAAGGGCCATCGAGTCCAACCCCCTGCAAAGCTTTTTAAAAAATGCACACTGAGAGTTTAGGGGGGCTAAGAATTTTGTAGTTATGAATAAGTAGAACTCTTGAAATGGAAGAGCTCATTTTAAAGCAGAGAGAGGACTTCAAGCCTGAAATTTCATCAGCGACACTTGTTCTGCTCTCCCTCCCTCTCAAGAGCAAAGGTATCAGGGGAACAGACATTTACAATATACATGTGGAACTCAATTGAAATACATGCAGCTGGGTTTGAATGGGGGGGGGGTGCAGAATCCTCCTGAAAATTAGGCTGTGTTTTCTAATCTCCCAAAAGTTGCTGCTTGGACAGTTTTCATTTTTGCAAAATGACAAGTGATACTTCATTTTTAGCAAAAGGTTAATGCTAAGTCTCCCAACTTTTATAAATTGCCCTCTTTCCATAAAATAAACTCTTGCATGCTGGTGTGTAAGATTAGAGAAAAATGTTCAGGCTGCTAAAAATGGATGGATTTTGCATTTCAAGGTGACAAGTACAATGTCAGGCACAATCAATCGATCACTGCATAATTATTATTGCAAATGATCCATATCCATGCTGCAAATCTTAAGGAGAATTTAATGAAGCAGCAAGCACATCAATAATAAGATCTACTTGGTCTCTGTTAAATCTATCTATCCATCTATCTGTCTATCATCTATCTATCTATATCTATCTATCTACACACATGTGCAAACACACACCACACACACACACACACACACACACAGAGAGAGAGAGAGAGAGAGAGAGAGAGAGAGAGAGTATACATACACATAGAAATCCTGTGCAAATATTTAAGAAGGAAAATGATGTAGAAATCTTGAGTACTTATGATGTGATCCATCCAAAGATAATCACTTGAAGCCCTCTCCTTTAGAAATCAATAGGACTTAAAAGAACTCAGTTTTGGCTAAACCATTTCCGTCTCCCATGTTTTTGTTCCATTCCCCTCCCCTCTGTATTGATACAAACGAGAAACTCAATAAACCTTTGCAAGCATAAAGTTCTTTCTTTCTTTCTGTATTTTTATACCATCCTCTCACAAAATATCAAGGTGATGCACAGCAATATAAAAACCTTCCACAAACAATTGAAAGTGGTATGCAACCATCATTCAAATGAATGGCTACCCAAGAAAATCTCAAACAACTGCATAAGCCTGACAGCATAGGAAAGTCTTCAGGAGATGCCTGAGAGTTAAAAACCAGGATGCCTGCCAAATCTACTGGAATAGTGTTCCACAAGACAGAACCAGTGACACAAAATGCCCGACATAGTTGAAGCCAGGCAGGGAACAGCTAACATACCAATGCAGTAAAAGGCTGCCCATATTCAGAGTAGGCTACCCACTCTGGTTTGCATGATGTGCTGTTTTATGCATGATTCATCTGTGGCTGCAGCATTTAGTTGCATCTGTGAGCATCAGAAGGGACTGGATGATCCAAACACACACAGTGTATGGCAAAATGACCTGCACTACTCATCCCTTATGGAGACTGAACGGAAGGTGTCAGGGCCGTCTTTACCCGGGAGTGCAAGGGGTGCGGGGCACCCGGGCGCCGAATTCTGGGGGGCGCCAGGCACCCACCACTGAAGCCACCTAAGCTCTTAACTATCTACCTGTTATGAAATAATAAATAATTTTGATCAAGCTAGAAAAACAAAATACATATATACCTAGGTATTACCAAAATGTATACCTACTGTTTCATTAAAGGACTTTGTGCGCTCATTTACCAAAGACGTGCCACATCAGCAGCAGTGCTTGTCATTCACAATGTCGGTGCTAAAAGAGCAAATAAAATTTGTCTCTTTTTCCTCCCTTCTTTGGTAAACAAGAGATAAGGCGTAAGCGTGGTGTCTGACATAAACATAGTAAAAGTTAATTTGGGGGCTAAACTAAATTTTGGGGTGCTGGGAGGATCTTTGCACTCCAGCAGCACATATGTTAAAGACGGCACTGGAATGTGTAGTCACAAATCACAAAGGGGGTGTATCATGCAGACTCCTGTTAGGAAACTCTGCTATCTGTTTACATCATGAAGTGCTCCAACAGGCCCATGCAGGTAGCGTACAGAATTATCTGCTGTTATCAGAGACAGACACAAAGGCAACATCAGAGTAGATGATCATGCAGAACTCCTTCCTGGGCAAGCCCTTAAAACCCAGGCAAATGGTTTGTGAGTTTCTGCATTGTCCTGCAACAAGGACCATGATATAACACAATGTAGTTTATGTCTCCCCAAAGCTACAACTATGGAAAAGTAGTTTAAAACTGAGAGGCTGATACAGGATTTTTCATTGTCAGTTTCTAGGAAAATTCACTTAGGATGCATGCTTCAGGGAGTTTCAACCACTGAAGAATTGGGCGACGGCAATGGGGGGGGGGAAGGATCTTGATTTTGACTCCAGGGCTTACCATTTACTGCGCTCCGCTTTGGGAACCCCTAAGTCTATCTGTATTGGAAGGATCAGTAACACATGTCCTGCCCTTTGGCTGTGCATAAAAGGGGTGAATCAGATGTGTGCACACACAGGCACAGAAAGACACACACACACACTCCAACTGCAGTCTGCCAGCCTGAAGCAAATGCAGAGTTGAGTTTTTGGAAAGGCACTTCAGTGCTATGTCTTTTTTTCTCTTTGTTAAAAAGTTTCTTATCTAATTCACACCTCCTAAAACAATACAGAAGCTCTCCTTCAAATTACAGAGTTCTGCTTCAAAATTCACACTTCTCTGATGGGGTTCTCCAACCAACCCAACCCCCCCATAGAATATACGCATGAAAATGCATATATCAGTGAAAATAAATATACAAAAAGAATGCACCATATTTGGGTAAACAGCTAGAGCAGGCAAAATTCCATACAAACATGTGTATATTAGGGAAATTGTTTGCTTAAAAAAACCTGGAAGAACTGCCCCAGGACTTTAAAAAATCAAGTGTCTTGAGCAGAACTGATGGCAGGAATAATGAGAAATGGAGGGAAATCAAAACTGACAAATTTGTTCATCCTTAATTTTGATGAATGGCTGTGCAAAGAAAAGGGGGCCTATCAGGCTGTAAAACCGTAAGCTGCTTCAGCATATTTCCATTTTTCTTTCCACATTTCATTGTATCATGGGGAAATTCAACTGCACCAGTTGAATCACTGCCTGGTGTACAGATCTTAAACGGAACGCTGGCCGGGAAACAAAACAGACAACCAGTCATTTTAAAGGCAGTCTCTGGCTATGAATTGGCCCTGCACTAGCCTAGTCTACACAACTACAGGTCAGTTTCAAATATTACAAAGGCTACCTACTGGGAAAGCTTTTGAATCCTCTGTTAGCTAATTGTGGTTTCATCTTCATTCAGCTTGCGCCTTTTCAATTGGACCTTTCATTCCCTCCCAGCCCCAAGATTGCTCCTTTGAATTCAGACTTGCTCCATTATTCAGCGTTATTGAGTCAAATGCCCTTGAAGATGCTTGAAATTCATATGTGTTCCCAATTATTAAACTGTTCTGCTTTCTCCCCCCCCCCATGTAAATAGCAAAAGACACATATTATTAAACCACTGTGGTCATGCCGTCAGCTACCAAACAAGAAGCTTTTTCATTCCCTTTCTGTAAAGTCTTACCCAATAGTTGTGAGAACTTGAGAATGTTTGATACCTCTTAACTGTGCACTGAGTTCAGACAACTACATAACCACTCACAAATTTATTTTGAAAGAAAAGGGGAGAGAGAAAGGAAGGAAGGAAGGAAAGAAAATGCAATGTAGAAGGGCACATTTTCCAAAGGATGTAAACACTTTTGTGAAATGAGGGGTCTCCCATCACAGAAAAAGAAGAAGCTAAGGCTGCATGGAATTCCCTATGCATCCTCCTTAAATGTCTGACACTCTCCAATACAACATAAATATTGCCATTTTCAAATTGGGAGGAAAACAAATCAAATCTTGGATCTGTGTTTCCAGGAGTGAACCAAAAAGAGAAATCTCTGGATACTTGCTACGATGGTTCATTGTCCTTTTCCATGGCTGAACAGAGTTTTAATTTCAGAAAGAAATAAGCTTCTGCATTAGCATGTGAAGGACCAGAACTACCAAACACAGGAGATCTACCTTCAAAACTGCATGGGTCACAAAGCTATCATTTGATCACAGGAAACTGCCTAAACTGGAGTTAGACCATCGATTTGCCCAGTAATGTCTACACTGACTCACAACAGCTCTCAATGGATTCAGGGTGGGAACATTCCCAGCTCAACCTGGAGATTTTAGGGACCAAACATGGGATCTTCTGCATGCAGAATATATGATCTACCTATAGCCCTCCCTCAATATTTATTAGGCATTATGGTTATGTATGCAGTATGTTCCAAAACTAGTTCAGTGGTATGGGTGTACAGGTCTAGAACTAAAGGCTTTCCTCTTGAAGTGTCTTGATTTATTTCAATTTTCTATAAATAGCTAAGTGGAGATGGGTGGATCTGCCTATCTGCGGCTCATGCCAATTTTGCATTCATAAGTTTGTCATATCCCATTTTAACATTAATTGATGGGTCTTTTTTTAAAAAAAAAGTATTTGAATATGTGTTTTTTTAACAGAGTAAAAATGTAAACATATATATTTTTTATCTCAATGCATACAATTCCAAATGTAATTTATCCTACATTATACTTTTACAATGAATTTTGATTAGGGATAGGTGAATGTGTCATTTTTTTGGTCATTTTTCAAGTCAAATTCAGTTCTCCACATTTTTGTCTCAGAATAGGTTCCACAACATTAAAGACCCAATTCCTATTATTGTGCGGAATGGACTTCCTGATAAGCCAGCTTCAGTGGTGAATTCGGTATATAATAAGTGAGATTATTTTTTCAATGTATCCCAGTCCCAAGCTAGAACCAGCACTTGGACTTAGCCCAATATGTAACTGGCAAGCAGGACAATTCTTTCAGCAATGGCATAACGTGGTGGCGATAATTTATGTGGTTTTATTGGAAGGGGTACCTCTGTTAAGTCTCTTTTTTCTATTGCACCCCCCCCCCCATCCTTCCAACCCCTACTCCCCTGAGCTGCTGGAAAGCTAATTGGTGCCCCTTGAATCAAAGTGTCTTCATAGTGCCAATACCAAACATGAAGTTAAACAATAGTGGCTACTGATGTGAGAGAAACATGAGATAAAATGACCTGGAAATGAATTTTCTGAGATAATAGCCGGGTTTTAAGAGGCTTCTGAATGGTCTTCCCCGATCTGTTAGAAGGGCTTTCAAAGAATATAGTACTTTTTTTTTTTTTTAAAAGCAATACTTCTTTTATTAAGATGCTCAGGGTAAATTCATCACCCCGTTCACAAACACAGATTATTTACTATTAAAATTTGTTTATGGATTAAATTTATTTCCTTCCCTTCCTTCCCAAAGGAGACCAGAGCAGCAAACACACAAGTGACAAAACAGCCATCTGTAGGTCGCCTTCTCCCCTGGCTATATAATATGTAGCAGCAGGGCTGTGACTGAAGCAGCAGCCCTGCTAGGCTAAAGGAGGAGTTCGGATTGTCACAATCCTAATGATGCAATCCTGACTCAAACTTTTAATGTGGCAGCACCTACACTTCCCTGCCTATTGATATCAGACAGACATGTTCACTGCACTCTTTTTTGTGCCTGCTAAAAACAGTCTTACTTAGAAAAGCCTACCCAGATGTTTAAAAAGTGATGCAAATTTTAATCTGGGTTTTTGGGGGGTTTTTTTGGTCTATTGATATTTTTAACTTCTTGAATTTTTAAAATTCTTCTTAATTCTTCTTATTGATTTTTCTTATTGTTTTAGCTTTTTCAGTAAACAGATTTGAGGGTTGCTGTCTTTAGCAATCAAATGGTGTATACATTTTATGAAATTAATAAATCCGGTTTCGCTGGGAATAAGTCCCATTAAATCCAGCAGAATTTACTTCTGAGTCAGTAGATGTCATTAGGATTGCAGTGCATGGTTGGTAACCTCTGGTCTCAGGCTGCTACACCCAATAGAGGAAAGGACCCATCGGAAGACACATTCTCAGGCTGCTACACCCAATAGAGGAAAGGACCCATTGGAAGACACATTCTAAATCCTCATCAAATCTGGAACAAGCCTTATCCTCAACTTTACAGCCCTGTGTGTATCAGATGAAGCCACTGGAGATCCAATGGCTTCCAAATTTGTCTTCTGGAAGACTGGGAAATAATTCAGTTGACTCTGTGCATCTCCTTCAAAAGTTTGCAACTCCCTTCCCCAAATACCTCCATAGCTGAGATGAGCGCCCCTGGAATTTGAGCACAAGGTTCTTCCTAATGTACCTTTAATAGCTGAGAGTGGCCTGTCAGCTGATAACTGAGGATAACCCATGAAGCCACCAATGATGGTCCCTGCTTTGCCTGAAAGGCTGTGAAAGAAATTATTGTCCAAGGAGTGGAAATTGTAGGATAGCTGAGATCCTTATGCCGTGCCATATTGTGAAATGGAACATGCTGAGGGAATATTTGCAAATATGTCAAGTTGTCTCCAGATTAAGAAAACTGTCATGTGAAATTTTAAATTGGGGATGAATGCCCAGCTTCTGTAAAATGAAACTGCATTACCTGCACACACTTGCATAGGGATAGATCCCACTGATCACAGTGGAACTTACTTTCAAGTAAACAAAGGTCTGTGTTGCTAGTCTTGCTAGCATATCACATGGGGTTTTTTTGGTGTGAGGGGGTAACAAATATGAAAAAATATAAGCTGCCAAATATCAGAAACCACATAGCATTGTATGTCCTGTATACAGAAGTATAAATTGCTAAATACCATTGCACAGCTCTTATGAAACACAGTCAAACGTTAAAGATGCCACGCCAACTGTCAAGCATTGTAAACAAGCACCAGTGTGCAATTCCAAAACAATGAAGTCAAGTATGATCAGATGTCAGGAGCAGATATCATGCATCTGATGACTGTTCATCAAGTATATTAAAATTTTGAAATTTGGTTCTGGCCCCACCCACTGCTTGTATGTCCCCCCTGCTCTTACTGGTGGGGTGGGTTTAGCCATAAGGGAATGTGGTCCTTGGGTTTTGTCTTAAACAGAGATCTTTCCCAAACATGTTGCCTAAGATCCTTTTAGTTTCAGATGTGGCTGAACTACCTGTCCCATCAACTCTGGCCATTGGCTATGCTTGCTGGCACTGAACACCTGGAAGGTCAAAGGTTCTCCACCTTAGCTGCAAACAGTCTGCAGTAGTAGCAGTAGCAGTAGTAGGTGTGTGTGTTTACTATACATTTGGACATTTCTTATAATATTGTAACCAAATTTTGTATGCTAGTTCCTGAGATCAAAGTGCAGGTTTTCATCTGTGTTTGCATATAATTTGACATAATTTTGAATCAAGATGGCAGACTTTTCAAAATTGTAGTGTTACTGACCAAATCGTGCATGATGGTGACTGAGATCAATGAGCAGGTATTTGTTTATGTTTGGATAAGGCTGGATGCTATTTTCTATCAGAATGGTGAACTGAACCTTTCAAAACTTAACTGTTTTAGCCACTTTTTTAAAAAAATGGTTCCTTAGAACACTGACTACAAGGCTACTAATTTTGTATATAAAAGCCCGTGCATAAACCAATCAAAATAAGCTTCACCCAGTGATAAGTGGCACACTAACCACTTTCCCCTATAGTAAGGCCTCAATTTTCATTTTTAAAACTAAAATGGCTCAGTCTGAGGCATGGCAATGCTGATGGCAACAGTGGCAGAGACAGCAAGTGGGAAAGTGGTTAAAAACCAAAGCCACCCCTGGACTCTGTCTCATGGACTCTGAAAGCTAGATGTGTCATTCCATGCACCAAAGTCCACATTGAGGTAACTATATATTGCTCTTTGAACGCAGAGTTATCTGTTTCCATCTAAAGATGGGCTAGCTTCCTCAAGTCCAATTTGTTAGTAATTACAGATAAATGGATATAGGATGTGCCATAGATTGGAATGGAGTAGAGATTTGATGCAGTTTGCATTTAAAAGCACATTCTAGTAATCCGCACTTTCTGAAACAATCGAAGAACTGAAATGCTGCCATCCTTTGGAATTTGCACTTCTCTGAATTTTGCAACCTTCAGGCAAGTAGCTTGTTCAATGGTGCATGGACTAAGGTGAAGTGTGCATAAAAGCGTGTATATTAGTGGAAATATCATGCAAAAATACACTATGTCCTGGGAAACGAGTATATTAGGCAAAACCTCATATAAAAATATGTATATTGGGAGGAATTTGCATGGAAATGCTGATGAACTTTCCTGAGGACTTAAAACAAAATCACAAACTGAAATATGGAGAACTAAGCTTAGCAGTGGAAAAAAGAGAGAGAAAACCAAAATTGACAGATTCACCCACAGACAGCTCAAAATTAAGACAGATCCTTCCCGTGCCACAGAGACCTATCCTCAAACTCACTCTTTTTGCTGGGGGTGTAAGAGACCATAGCACCACCAGGGAACATGCAAGTCTTTTGCACTCAAATTGAGCAGCCAGAGAATCAAAACTTAAAACTGATATCACACATTAAATGACTATGTATAAGGAAAAACAGGCTCATATGTGTCAACACTGGGGGTTGTGGGGGTGGGATAATGTTGATCCTGTGGAGGGACCCTCCACAGTGGTTTTCAGGCCCTTATCTGAGATCAGACCCTGAATTTTAATTTCTCTACCTGTTGAAGGACTTCATATTGGCTTTCTGTGCTGTGTGAAAGAAATCAACTTCCTGTATGAAGAGTCACTGTTGCCTATGCCATTGGACAGAATGAAAAAGATGTTTATGAAGCTACGGATCACTCTCATTATTATTACTTTTGGGGGGAGTGTTACAGAAATCAATTTGATTGCTAAAATATGGCCCAGTTTTGAACTCTGCACATGCCTAGATCTGAATTCTGATGAGAAAATGAGCATTAGAGCAGACTATAAGACTGAAGATCTCTAAAACTGACTTCTTGTCTGCATCGTCTGGATTTTGCCCAACCATAAGAATTCTATCTACATATCTACATTCACTTGCATGGGGATATTGCACAAAGCAGCTTAAAAACATACACAGGATTAACAACTTCCTCTCACACACAATGTTTCTCAAAATTCAACCCTTCGTTCGTTCTGGAGATGCCACACTGTCAATGTACACTAGAGGAAGCAATATTCTTGGAGAGTGAGGGAATTCTGAGTTCCAGATAGGAGACCTTCATAGCCTGAGAAAAACTTCACTGACTGCAAAAAAAGTTAATGCATCCACTATGTACATAATAAGAGGCAACACACCACCACTATCAAGTGATTTCCTGTTTGCATTACTAAGGGAAGCAAAGAGTGAAATACCACTAAGAGAACCAACTTAATTTTCACACGGGCTATGCACTCCAAATAATATTCATATTATTGGCTAGCAGAGGCATAATTATATGAAATACTGATGTTAGTGTCAACATGGAGTCCTCTCACATCAGACTGTTTCAGGGATTTCCACATTTTATTTCCAAGACACAAGATCTCTGCTCACTGAAAGAATTTAAACACCTAGAGAGAGAGAGAAAGAGACTCAAAGATCTATATATTAGATGTCTGTGAGTCTTAAAACTACTACTATGCAAAATAAATAAATAATACAATTAGATTCTAATTATAAGCTGCTTGTGGGATATTTTCTTATTTCTGGGAGCAACAGCATCTGAGGATAATGAAAGCACTTAATTCCCAGCGTGAAGCCAACTAATCTGATTTTGAGATTTTTTTATTTTTTTTTAAATAGTGGCTGATATACCCGCATAGCCAAATTAATATTGGAAAATGGTGCTGAGTACCTGGCTTGGATGGTGGGGGAGGGTGTTTGCGGGGTGATATATATTTAAAGAGAGCAACCCTCTTCACATTGATGAATGTTGCTAATAAAAATCTGAACTGCTGTAAAATACTGGTCAAAAAGAAGAAAATAGAAATTGAAAGACTTGGCTTTTAAAGGTCAAAGATTAATTACTAAGAAAGCAGGTCAGTGAGTTTTCTGAACCCAGGAGAGCATGCTGTAGAAACCTATGTGTTATTGTGCATTGGGTTATAACAAACAGAAGGTACCAGGAATGGCTAGGGAGAAAAAGTTCATAAATAATATGAATTACACCTCTTCATCTCTCCTCTGCAGATAATGAAAGGCTGAATTGTTACCTGTAATTAAACTTTTTTTTTAAAAAAAAGTTTTCTAATCAGCAAAGCTTTATGTAGCCAAAAGTCACATGCAGGCATAACACACACTCACATACACACCACAGGCCAGAAGGTACTAATATTGTGTTTTAATCAATTCCGTCCATATGCAATGCAAATGTGGAACTACCAGTGGCCTCGTGACTTTTATTTCTCTGCCCCAATAAATCTGTCTGTTATATTCTAAGTGAAAGCTGAGGGACGGGGGGGGGGGGGGAGAGAGAAAGAGAAAGGGGCAGGATCCAATTTCACAGAGTTTGCAAATGCAAAATTGTGAGGATTTGTTAAAGGAATAATGTATATATGCATGCTTCTGACGGCCAGCTGATATCAAAGTCGCCAATGAAAAGCATAGTCAGTGACTGGATTCCTTTTCCTTTTTTAACGAAGAGAAAAAAGAATGGGGTTAGCAAAATAAAGAAGTCACAATTCACAGCGTGCCTCCATTTGGGAACTGCATGAATAGATATTACTGAGGGGAAGTAAGCTGGACAGAGTCTGCCGTGTAAAAGGGACCGTCAGAAATAATCAGACTTGCTGATTGGTGAAGCTTTTGAAAGCACCGCACAGGTCAAGGAACATAAATAAGTCGTGTAAATGCCGAAACACGATGCCTTTTGTACATCTGTGACAAGTTAAAACAATTTATCACAGGGTCAACAGAAATGAGAAAGCTGGGCGGGAGGTGGGAGTCCAGGACTCCCAACCAAGAGCAGTTTGCAAAGAAAAGCAGAAAATTCACAAGGAAAAGTCGTACGGCATTTCTGCTACATATTTAGCCATTTACAACGCGAACGAATGGTACCCATGAAAAGTCCCCAAAGATTGCACTCTTTTGATTGTAGAGCAGGAGCACATCTGCATTGCTTACAAATGACTCTGCTTGTGTGCTTAAGCACAACCACATGATTTATCACACTAATTCGTTCCCGTATTTGACCACATCCCTTAGCACACATTGCAACCTTATTCTAGCTCCTTACGCTTTCTAAGAGAATTGAATCCAAGGGGGTGTTGCAGACGGGGGGTGGGTGGGACGACGACAACAGGACAGTGCTGAACATACAACTGCATAGGGTTGCTTTCCTGCACATTTATAGTTGTCATTTACCTGAAGCAACCTAGGATAAGCGACAAGATTACAGCTATCACTGACATCCGGTTTCAGGAGTGCAATTCAGAAGTTCTAATCAGCCTCTCGGCATGAACATTCCTTGGTTAAAAAAAAGAGAGAGCAAATTCTGTGTGCCCACAAGTGAAGAATCATGCGTTTCCCGTTTTTGTTTTATTGGCATCCCCTGAAAAATCTCAGACGCATACTGTTTGGAAATGTGTTTCAAAAAACCCAAGCACATGCACACACACTCACACTGAGACCCAGCAACATTTTACTACAAAGGCTGCGTATTCAAAATGAGCATAGTGCAATATTTCAGAAAGCAGCTTGTTTAGAAAAACCACTCCACACAAACCTGGCTGGACAACTCTCCTACCACACAACCGGCATTTAGACACATTTAAAAGATATGCATCACTCCCAACAAACTCAATATAATAGAAACAACAGCAAACAACAGCAAACAATGAGATTGACATGGAAAGAAACTACCTACCCATAAATACATCATCATCTTGAAAGGGGGGAAAATCAAGGACTCTGCCAGCAAAAACGGAAGTCTCCTTTACTTCACTAAGTATGTCGGAAAGGAAAGAGAGGAGAAAAAAGAGAGAGAAAGAAAGAACTGTGCCCAGTGGGTAGTTAAAAAAAAAAATCTTGCCTTTTTCTGTCAAGTCTTTACAGTTTTCTTCTTTTTCTTATACAAGTCTGTTTGTTTGTATGGTTATGAGAATAGCACACACTCGTTCAACGTTTCAGTCGCTTTCCCCCCCCGTGGGAGAAGTGATTGCTTCAGGCTGCTTCCCCCCTCCTCGTTTTCCTCTTCCGTTTTTTTCCTTCTTCCTTTCTTCCCTCTCTTCCTCCCTAACTCTGCCTGTCCTTTCTTGACTGTCAAGCTTCCTTAGGTAACAATTCTTGGTGTGTCTGTTTAATGAGCAGATCCGTGCACTAAAAGGCAGCCAACTACAGTAGTAGAATCAAGAGAGTGAGAGAGACTGTGTGTGTGAGAGAGAGAGAGAGAGAGTGAGAGAGAGGGGGGGGGGGAATATTATTATTAAATAACTAAGGAAGACTCCACGCAATGGACTGAAGGAATGTTACATAAAAGATATAAAAATCCTTAAAACGTCTTGAAGAACAGAAAGAAAAAGAGTAAAGCAAAGCAAGAGATCCTAATGGCTCTCAAGCCATCACCTCTTTTTTTCCTGCAAAGGGAACCTGTTTCCTTTTTTTATTATTAAAATAATGATAAAATCTCACATTTCAGAACCCCCTCCCTTTAACTCAAAGTGATGATCCCATGGAAGAGAAAGTATTCTCCCTGCATCCCCTCTTTATCTCTTTAAATGTACTTCAGATAAAAGCAGCTGCTAGACAGGTCAAGGCCTTACCAATCTTATTACTCTAACACAAGAGTGTTCAACATACTTTTCTACAGCCATCTACTGACTTTACGGTGCTATTGCCACTGCTGTTTAAGCCCTGCTGAGAGATACCCGAGTATATGTGGAGCAGGGAAATGTTCGTTCTCTCTCTCTCTCTCTCTCTCTCTCTCTCTCTCTCTCTCTCCACCCCCTTCTCATTTCTTAAAATATATATATCTGAAGATGGCTGGGAGAGTCGTGGTTAGAGGACGAAGAAACCCTTCAAGTATAAAATGCAATCCCCCCCCCCCTTTTCTTTAAATCAAGGCAAGTTTCTCAATAGTTTTCAATAGAAGGCAGATTATTCATCATATCAAAACAGGCTTTGCACACACAGAAACACACACATGTGGTTCAAAAGGGCACCACTTTCTTGGGATTCTGTGGTGTAGAATTTAAACTTGTCCAGCTCAGAAAACAAACAAACATATTTTAACTGTTATATCAAAACTATAATTTGTGAAATTGCATGAATCACTACCAAAAGACGCAGTGTGCAATGGGAATATACAATGTTGGGCTCGTTTATCCTGGACAACACCAACAATGTGTGTGTTTTTAGAAAATAATAAATTAATAAAATACTACTCCACATCCTGGGGCAGGGGCATGAAAGAACGACAACATAAGTGATCGTTGTAACAGGAGGATATGAAATAATCAAAACCAGTGACAATTATTGGTTAAACTTTTGCAATACATGCATTTGGAAAGATGTGACCAGGCAGTAGATTGTGCAACATTTCATAGATTAAAACAAACTGTTCTGGAAGTGGTCCTGTCATCTTTCTGAGCATCACACACATATGTGGTATACTTGGGTGCATGTGTGTCCTACTTTAGAGAGGACAGTCCTCTTTCTTAATCTGCATCTATGCATGCATATCAGCATATGCAAATCAACCTCTTTTGCAGGGTGCCACATTTCTCCATTTTGAGGGGTGCATAAGTGGTCCCCCAGTATGTGGGCAAACACTATTGTTTCACATTGCTCAAGGCTCTTCTTGACCTGTGATACACAGTGCACACTTACTTTGCAATGGCCTACTTAAAACCAATTTACAAGCAGAAAAAATGGGGGGGGGGCTGTTTGTTTATTTTTGGTTAAAAATAGAGTGGGGAAATTACAATTGTTGTGAAGCCTATTATCCCCTTTAACAGCTGAGCATAAACTTCACCAACTGCAGTCTGGGAAATGGCAAGCTATGCATAACAGGGCGATGTTAAAACTCATGCCCATGAACTGACATGTGTGTGGCATGTGCTTTAAAGAAAATATGCACTCAGAGATTTAACTTCCATAGAGCTGGAGAAAGGGGGCAGAACCTGCAGAATGACACTTACAGTAAAGCCACAATAATAACATCAAAAACTAAATTGAGAGCCAGTATGGTGTAGTGGTTAAGAGCGGTAGTCTCGTAATCTGGGGAACCGGGTTCGCGTCTCCGCTCCTCCACATGCAGCTGCTGGGTGACCTTGGGCCAGTCACACTTCTTTGAAGTCTCTCAGCCCCACTCACCTCACAGAGTGTTTGTTGTGGGGGAGGAAGGGAAAGGAGAATGTTAGCCGCTTTGAGACTCCTTAAAGGGAGTGAAAGGTGGGATATCAAATCCAAACTCTTCTTCTTCTAAATTGAGAAAAGGCATCCTCACCAAAACACATGGGGGGGGGGGAGGAGTAATTAATGAGGAGCAGATAACAAAAAATATGTCTCTATTTGCCAAAATATATATAAGAAAAAAAATCACTGAAATAAGTAAAAGACCATCTGACTTTTCCCAGGTTCTGAAGTTCTACAATGCCTGGCCTTTTTTTCTGAAGTGAAACAGAATTATTTGGCCTTTCCCAATGTTCTGCTTTATATATCTGGATTTAGTACAGAGCTCTGTGTGAGCTCACTTTGCTGCAGCTGAGTTCCTTTGTACCTTTTCCCCTTGTTTTACCAGTGCAGACATGCACTAATTAAAAACACAGCAAAAGGGGAACAGGGAGCAGTTTTTTATGTGATTATACATTTGGTCACATCAAACTTGTTCCCCCTTTGGAGTTTCACGAATGTGCCACATCAAATGTGGGCATCAGCAAAAACACCACAGCAGAAGAATATTGAGGCAATCATAAGTGTAATCACATCAATATTTCTTCATCGGGGCACATGTGAAGATCAGTAGCATGGGGGTGAAGAGGGGCATATAAATTAACTGAAGCAAATGAAAGCAATAGCACTCTGCACATGTTCCATTTCCAGAACATTTGCTGCATTTGAAAATATCTGTCAGGAAGCAGGAAAGAGTGGTCTCGGGGGCTGTGCCCGCAACCCCAAGTTATACAACTCCTGGCCCTGCTGCTGCTATCATTACTGGGGGTAGGCAGAGATCTTTTGTATGCACAGAGGCTCATCACATAATTTATAACATTTATGGTCCACACATTGCAGAAGCCTTCATGCATAGTGAAGTGGTCTCAAGTTAAATGGGGATTCAAAAGAATTGGAATCCAGGGCAGAGTGAACATGGGGAACATTAAATGCAGGGAATGAGGCTCATCCTTGGGAAACACACTTCTAAAGCAAAACTGGGACATGCAACAAAATGTTAAAGTGCAGAATGCTGCTGTTCAGAATACCAATGACATCAACCACTCCATCTTCTCCCTCGGTATCTGCTCCCTCCCAAACATTAATCAGCATCCAGTGGCCTCTGAGCATACTGTTCTCCTGGGCTGATTTTGGGGTTTCCCCCCTTCCTTTGTTTTTCTTTCTAAATATTTTGTGTACACCTGCAAACTTCGAAGTTCCTCTAGGCTTATAAATGTCTCCTTCTTATAAGACTGAGGGAGGCATTCCATTCAGTTCACATTTAAAGATGAGTGTACCTAATCCACACTATGAAATGATATGAGAACCAAAACACAGCTATCCTTTGAAATGCACACTTTTCCAAATTTTGCAATGCAGTTTTCCAGACAAGTAATGTGAATAAAAATCCATATGGTGAAAAGTGTCTGAAAAATGGCCATATTAGGGGGAAAGAACATTGGGGGGGGGGTGTTTGCTAAATTGTATCTATTAGACAAAAATTAATGCAAGCCTGCATTAGCAAATTTTGAATTGAAATGCTGATTAATTTTTGAGAATTGTTTTATTTAAAATAAATTGCACATTGATGGAGAAATGTGGAGAACTTAACCAAGAGAAACCAAAGTGAACAGATTCTCCCATCCTTCTATATATGGGCAGTGCAGTTTTGGTGACATAATGAATCGTACTCACAGCCTGTATATGAGAAATAAGGGAAGAGATACATACTGAAAGAACTGGCTCCTAATTCAGACCCTCCTTTAATTTAAGGGGGAAATGTAGTTATATTTGTGGGTGCTCAGTCAACCAGTGACAAAGTCCTGCCTTAAATGAAGTCCCTGGGAACCTACATCTCCAGCTTAATCATACAGGGCAAAATATTGTGTAAATAATTTAAACACATCAGCTAAATCGTTGAATCATTCAGTGTGCCGTGGCCATTGGCAAATGGAGTGGCACTTGCTAAAGCAGCCCACAATGAGGTTCGCTGTGAGATATGGTCGCAAGGGGCGTTTGGGAGCACAAACTAAAATCTTGATGATGGAGTGAACAGCAGTTGAGAGATCTTTAAATACCGTGGCATCTGGAAGCATTTCAGTGTGCCACCCTAGGATGCTCATATAAAACTATGCTTCCCTGAGACCAACTAAATACCACTTCCTTGCGCAACAAAATCATGTTTCAAGTTCGGGTTCGTTTGGAGTTTTAAGGAACCCTTTAGCAAGCAAAGCATGGGTTCCACCACTTAGCTATTCTCCTTCCTACCCAAGGCATTTGTTTATTCACCTTTTCAAATACTTCTAAGTTTATATCCGGCATTGTGGTCCTTAAGTTAATTACTGTGCATTGTGTGCTGTTTAATGTCTCTTCTGAATCCACAGCAAATTAATTTCATTGACCCAGTCCTAGTATTATGAGAAAAGGGACCAAAAATAAAATAAAGTGAACCTATCCATTCACTCTGTCCATCCCATTCAGGCTCATCAAGATGCATACAAAGCCTAGCCACAAAACCCAGAATGCCTTTTATGCTTTATTTGATGGAGATGGCAGAACCAGAAGCGTATTCGTGCAGAGGCTGCACACGAGCAAATGGTTGGGGATCAGGTATCTAAAAATTGCTACTTCCTGCCAACAGTCCACTGAGATCTTCATTTGGTGAACTCTGGTGCCCTCAGCTGGCTATCAGGGGGAAGACCTTTTCAGTGGTGGCCCCTCTTCTCTGGAATAACCCCCCCAAACTTCTGGGAGGTACTTTTACCTTTAAGTGTCAGGTTAAAACTCCCCCCTTTTTTTATAAAGACTCTTGGCTAACTTAACTTTTTGATGACATTGTTTACCATTTTATGGACTTTTAGATTTTAACATAGTTTAACAATTTCCCTGTGGCAGACAGACAGTTCTGTTCTTTATTTGCAGATCTTCCTGTTGCTTAATTTTATTCACACCGTTGTACATGAGGTACATCGTCAAAACAAAAAGTGACTAATAAATGTCATAGATAAATCCTACAGAAGCATCTCAGCGCCAGCAACTGTCTTAATATAAGGGCATTTGAAAATAGGCTTCTTTCCCATATATGTAATTTATCTGAATATGTGATTCTTGAATCAAAGACTTGAATAAGCACAGCATGGACAGGGGGGGCAAGGAAGGAGAAGGCAGAGTCTTTAGACTGGGGTGTATGTGTGTGTGGGGGGGTGCTTTTCTGGTTGGCAGACCAGATTTTTATCTCGCCACCCCTGGTGATGTCAGGGGATGCTCTACTTTGAAGCTAGTTTAGAGTCTTGCAGGTATCCCAGTGTGAATCACTCTTCATAAGAAGTTGCCCTGTGGCATCACACTATGTGGAGGGCACTAGTTAGATGAGTCCATACACGTGGTCTGAATTTTGATTCCTCTTCACCCAGGATGAAAGTGAATGCAAGGCAATTTGAGAAACAATAATAATAATAATAATATCTCAGAACAATGTATCAAGGCTTAATTTAAAACAGGCAAAGAGGACCCTACACCACCATTCCTATAGTTTAGATGTCTCAATGAAAACAATGTGTGTTCCCTAGCCCTCAGCACACTTCTGCTGGCAAAACGACCATGAGCAGGGTCCCAGACACAAACGGCAGATCTTAAGGAGATTTGAGGAAGAGATTCCTGAAAAGTGGAAAAGCGCATTTCAAGGCCAAAGTCAGCACCTTGAATTGACCCCAGAAAAAAGGGGAGCCAACAAAGTTGGCATAAAATTGGCCTAATAGGGCTCATTCTGCAAACCCCCTGAGACAAAGCTGACTAGAGCATTCCAAACCAACTGAAGAGATATGCAGTTTTCACAAAGCAGTTCAGAATTATCTCACATGATTGAGACACCTACTGTCAGAGATATGCACAGAAAAGTTCTGAATTGCTGTTGTTTGCTGCATGTATCTTAATGTTCCCAAACATTCATTGTACTTGTCACAAAGAAGCAAAGGGGGGAAGGTGAGGAATCACAGTTTTGAATCCATGTTTTCCGTCACATGTACAACTGGCTTCCCTCTGAACTATACAGGCTAAATGCATTAGCACATTTTACAAGGAATGGTGCTTAATATATGAAACAGCTTGTGCAATTAAGCTGCCACCCACCCCACCCCTACACACACACATGCATTTTAAATTTGCTAACTTCTGCCTATTCCACACAGTTATCTGCAAGACTGAATAGGTGGTTATATATTCAGAAGCAGAGCAACACACAGTGCCTCTGCAATATCTCTCCCTTCTCTCTAAGTGAATAGAGACTCAATGGGCAAATGAGTCTATATTTGCTGGGCTCTGACCATCTTTGCCTGAGTTCACCCCTAAATTTATTCCTTCCCATTTCTGCAACAATCTGCAAAGAAATAATACTTTGCACAAAAATTCACATTTAAAAAGGAATTCAAATATGTGTTTCTAAATGCATTCCCTCTCCAAACGCACATATTGAAATACATTTTGTCTCCAAATACATGTAGAATATATGTGGTTATTCATTTGCTTCTGCCTTTGAATTGAGAACCATATAGAACATTCAATAAATGTGGAAGCTGGTAAATAAACAAGCCCCAAGTGAAACATTAGTATGGGAGGTGTGGAGCAGCTTTGGTCATATTGGCATTCAAATATTAAATCCTCACCCCCATTCATCTCTAGTCTGAGAGTTCCAGAAGTATCAACAAAAACCCTAAGGGTTTACTAAGAAGCCATATATGGTGGTATAAGTGACTACAGCTCAAGTTTATGTTGCAGTAAAAGGTAAAGGTAAAGGTACCCCTGCCCATACGGGCCAGTCTTGACAGACTCTAGGGTTGTGCGCTCATCTCACTCTAGAGGCCGGGAGCCAGCGCTGTCCGCAGACACTTCCGGGTCACGTGGCCAGCATGACAAGCTGCATCTGGCGAGCCAGCGCAGCACACGGAACGCCGTTTACCTTCCCGCTGGTAAGCGGTCCCTATTTATCTACTTGCACCCGGGGGTGCTTTCGAACTGCTAGGTGGGCAGGCGCTGGGACCGAACGACGGGAGCGCACCCCACCGCGGGGATTTGAACCGCCGACCATGTGATCGGCAAGTCCTAGGCGCTGAGGTTTTACCCTCAGCGCCACCCGCATCCCTTTATGTTGCAGTAATATATAGTAAATATCTTATCCCAACCTAATCATTGCACTGCATTTTGTCAGAAGCTCCATTTCAGAAAGGGATCTTAATGTGGTACCACCTCCCATTTGGAACTGTCTCCCATTACACAACACTCAGGTATCATGTCTATGGTCTTCTCTCCTCTTTCGACAAACCCTCTCAGTGGAGATTTTTAGACCAGTTGGTATTTGCATCAAATTTAAAATTGTTTTAATATAAATGTTTCAACTGTTATAGTTGTAATTGTGTTCTATAGGTTTTATCGCATTGTGAAATCACTTTAGGCGCTTCATAGGAAGAAAATCATAAAGGAAAAAATTAATAATAATAACAATACTTATCCTTTCCTCTTTTGACTTGGCATAAAGCTTCTCTAAATGCAGCTACCACACAACTGTCAGCAATGAGGACATCTGAAATCAACACCCAGTGAGACCAACCTGTTCACTTTTAATAATGATCCCTCAACTCAGTGTGGCTGCTGTGCCATATATTAGATTACTTCATATTAACTTAGATAATAATGCATTTTCAAATATCACATTAGAAGGAATTAGATTCCAGTGGTTAAACTGAAAATAAAATTTCTGATAGTGCTTTAGTGAATCTGATTCTGTGAGCCTCAGGAGTGCGGATGAGGCTCCAGAAGTTTCGAAAGGGCGGTTAAAGATGTTATTAATACGATAAAGGAGTATGCACAGTTATAGCACATGAATCATTTTTACATCAAAATTTCTCTGTTTTTGGAGCAGAGGCACTCCACAGACAGCATATAAAAGTTCTCTGAACTGTGCCTCGGGGCTGTGTCAACTAATTATTTCTGTATTTGAAATTCTGTTCATTATGAAATTGATTACTCCAATCAATTTTTCCCCATCTTTTTTCCCTGAAACAAGTCAAATGGCACTCTCTGGTTCTCCCATTCAAGGAAAGTACAGAGCTTTCGTTTTGAGATTATGAAGCATAGTTTTATACAGGAAATTATTTTCTCTACACTGAATTGGACTCAGAGCTGAAGCATGCCAATCAGAACCTTCTAGTACAGCCCCTCTTGGGTATTGTACTTCAAGGCAGGAACTGCATCATTGAATGATCTCCTGCATCAAAATACTAATATTGATAATCCCAGCATACAGAAAATTAGCATGTGTTAATAAGAAGAAGTCTAAGCTATTCATATTTCTGATATGTTAGCTTTATTCATGCGGGGGGGGGGGGAGAGAGAGAGAGAGAGAACAACAAAATAAGGGGAAACATTCCAACATGTGATCTCTAACCATTAATTAGAAATTAAGACATCAGTACATTTCCCACTGTTATGTTTTAAGGTTCAAGGATAAGCATAGTCAGAAAGACGTCTGGAAAGGAAAGGGGGGGGAAAGCTATTTTATTTGCCCTTCTTTGGGGACCAGGCCTCCAAACACACAGCCCATCCTCAGGTATGTGACAGAGACCAATATACTGGACGTTTTCTATCAGAAATGAATTAAAGTTTTTTTGGGGGGCGCGCGTATGGGGGGGCAGGCAAGAGCTCCCTGTAAGCAGCATAGGTCCTAAACAGTAGGTCCTGAGAAGAGTTTGTCAAACATCAGTGGTAACCATATGGTCCAACTGTAGATTCTTAATAAGTACAAATACCATTCACCTCGATTACCTTACTCATCTACTGTCACGCTCAACTGAATTCCACATTTTTCAGGTTGCTTTGTTTCACTTTCTATTAGCTTGCTGAGAGTACAATCAAGTTTGCTAGCATGCACTTTCTGCAATCTGTAGCATTTACATTTGTGACACAATTGTGGGGAGCCAGGGAGGAACCCAGGTTGGGAAAGATGGAACAGTGTGATCCAAACCATTGACTCATGACTGAGAGGCCAGTTGCCATTGGCAAGGGATATGAAATTCAGCCAGATCATTGGAAGAGGGGTGGGAAGCAAGAGGTCTAATTTGGTTCCATAAAGAAAGCTGGATAAATGGTTGTGGGAGTTGGAGAGATGGACAAAAATGTAATTTGTCACAGTTTTTCTTCTTTCCAAACTTAAGTTGAGTTTGTTAAATTTCTTAATTAGTCTGCCATCAAAAAGCATCATGAAAAACTATTATGCACCTTTCTCCTAACATACACATTTTAATGCAATTTTGCATAATATGCAGCGCTTTCCAAGCAATTTCTGCCAATCCAATATAATGCAACTTTGTATGTTATACAGTGGTGCCTCGCAAGACGAAATTAATTCGTTCCGCGAGTTTTTTCGTCTTGCGATTTTTTTCATCTTGCGAAGCACAGTTTCGGAAAAGTTTTGGAAAAGCTTCAAAAATACCAAAGTCTTCAAAAACCTCAAAAAAGGCTACCACACCGCGTGCTATGAGTTGCTCCTCGAAGTCAAGTCGCAACTGTATTAACGGTTTTAAGAAAAAGGAAACAAACTTGCAAGACGTTTTCGTCTTGCGAAGCAAGCCCATAGGGAAAATCGTCTTGCGAAGCAGCTCAAAAAACCAAAAACCCTTTCGTCTTGCGAGTTTTTCGTCTTGCGAGGCATTCGTTTTGCGAGGTACCACTGTACATACTTTCCCCTAAAACTTTCCTAATACTGGAAAATTGTATTGTAGAATCCAAAAAGTACATATTTCAGCCTCCCTGAGATCTAGTGATGAAGGGTGGTATATAAATCTAATAAAATAAATACAAATAAAATACAAAGTTAGCTGTGTTTCAGTTCTTGTGTTGTTTTGCAAAGAACAAACAAAGTACCGTATGTTTTAATTTTAATGCAAGCCTACTTTGTCTGCAACTTTCCTGAATTAGTTTGTACTTTCCAAATTAATCAGCCTTGAATTTCTCCCTTATCCCTAGTTGGGACAAGTCAAACAATTATTCCGGCAATCAATTTAGTCACTGGTGATTGGGCCTGTTACTCAAAGCACAGAGCCCCTGTTGCAGAGCTGCTCAATATGGGTTTGGAATTATAGTGGGGAGTGTGGGGGGGGGGAGAGAGAATAAAAAACTGCAGTTCTAACTGCAGCTTAATTTGCAGGTTTCCCTGGTGGGCTGGCTGTAAAGATCTATTTTGTTCCTTTTGAGCCAATTTGAATAAGAGGCCATCGTGGGATACTGCTTGGAGGTCAGCGCCGAAATACTGCAAATGGCTTCATTTGTTTTGGAAAGAGTTCTTTTGATGCCCAGTCCAGCCACCTCTGTGAAGGATATTCCAGAAGAGTACTTTAAGGAGAATTGATGTCAACCAAGCTTTAAAGCAGCCATCGAACCCCGCTGCTGCTCACTGGCTCATGAACACCCTGGCCACTTCATGTCAGCTCTGTTTTTGTCTGTGTTAATTGATTCTAGCCTATATAATTAGTTTCCCGTTTTACCTTTTACAGTGCTTGGGCAGCTGAGGGGAAATGAAACAAAAGCAAGGAGGTGTGGGCAAACTGGGGGGGGGGGGTGGAGAAGAAAGATTTCTTGACTTGGAAAGTTGGGAAGGAATGCTCAGAAAAGAGTTCCGACCAAGTTCTGAAGTAGAGATGGAGAACCATTTTCAGCCTGAGGCTGAGTTGCTTCTTAAAAGCCCTTGGGTACCAGTTGCAGGGAAGTGTAAGTGGGGAGAGCTGCTGTGTGCTCAGGTCCTACTTGCAGAGGCATCCAGTTGGCAGCTGGCAGAAGAGGATGCTGATGGTCTGGTCCACTGGCCTGATCTAGCAGGCCTTTTTTCCTACTCTTACGCTTAAGCTTAATGTGAAGGAGGGAAGAGTGAAGATCTTATTAGTCAATTATTGCAAGCCAAAAACAGTAGCATTGCTTGACATGGAAGAGATGTAATTGGTGCCTCTGTAGTGTCCTGGTGTACAACTTGGCTTGGAATATGGCCCAGTTTGGGAAAATTGACCTGTAAAGTTGGAGTTTTGAGGCACCAAAATAAGACTGATAAATGTATTTCCGTGTGGTGTGACTTTATAACATACAGAAATACGGAGGAACATGGATAACCTCCACTGCCACCATATAAATAGGTTTGGTTGATCTGAACATTTTTCCTCTTCTATAAATGAACAAAACTGCTGTTAAATGAAGGTCTTGTTAATATTTTGGATTCAATGTAAGAATACCTGCAGATATACTTACCTGGTAGATCATGACAAAATATCACATGATTTGAATTTAAATTATACTTTTATTCTTTGATAGATGTTTGCGTCTTTTTTATATATGATTTTGCTTTCTACTCTGGACAATAGTATCTTTCTCACATTTACTGATATCTGTATATTTCCTTTTCCCCCTAATGAATATAATAAACATAAATATAGGAACAATATGGAAGAGGGTGTGGCTGCCCAGCAGAAACCTGAACGTCCCTCCTATAAAACCAGCACATGCTTCAACTTTCTGCTGCAGGTCCTACTTTGGGTATACGTGACAAGATTGCATCTCTCAGGGGCAATTAAATCCATAGGTGGGTTACATATCATGTGAAGTGAAGAAGTGCCTCCTTTGATTCGTCTAAAACCAGCTGCTTTCTTATTGTTCAGGAAGTATATGATGGCTTTTTATATCTTGGTAGAAATGCTAACTTTTTAAAATACGAAAAGCACAACACATTTTCAAAGAGATTTGTCTTGAGGTCCAAGCCAAGCACGGCATGCGTGGAATGTCCATGCATTCCATCATGTCTTCACAAAGAGCATTCTGTAGACATTCTACAGTGGGACATCATTAGTGTCTCCACTGAAAGACAGGGCTGTTCTCCAGTTCCTCTTGTTTCCTTGACCTAACAAGTATTTTGTTTTCATCCACCGTTTCCCTCTGAGAAAGGCGAGTTTCCAAGCATGAGCTGTCTTTCAATCACATGCCAGGGGAGCCCTCCTAGTCCAGTGAATGAGAGTGAAGATGTTAAGGGCGATGCACAGGGATTCGGGGAGGTTTCATTGCCAACTCCTTTAGGCTGTTATTTCGCTTTTAATGGGCTCGCCTCCCTCCAGCCCACACTTAGCGAACCAGTTGTTGTCATGTGCCTGGCTGAAGATGTATCCGCAAAGTTAACTTGACGCAGGAAACTTCTTTTCCTTCCATCTTGACATAGCAGCAAACAAAGGAAGGCATGCCAAGTGACAAAAGCCTGCTGGGGACCTCTCCTCTCTTTTGAAGATCCATTTCACACCCAGTATTCTGGTGGGCATGGAGCATTTCCCGCACCGTATCTTGCAAAAATGCACCATTCTGCAAAAGATAACTCCCCCTCATAATTGGTTAGCTGAAATTTGTCATTCATGTTCCAGCAATGCCACTGGGGGAAAAAATGACACTACGTCATGGTATTTTTATGGGGGTGGGGGGCGTGTTTCAAATTGGCAGCCCGCTGGCCACTGATCACCACCATTATTATGGCAACAGAGCAGCAACAGAGTTAAAACTACCAAAAAAATATATGCTTTTTACAGGGAAAAACTTTCTGCATCTAAGAATTCAAAATATTTTCTTCCAGCTCTTTCAAAAAAAAAATATCATTTCTTCCCACTCATTTATGAAACCCACTCAGTGCCGGATTTACGTATAAGCTAAACAAGCTATAGCTTAGGGCCCCACTCTCGGGGGGGGGGGGGGGGTTAAAGAAAAAAACCCTGGGTGTACATTTCCAAAATAGAAGATAAAAACAAATAAAATAAAACCTACATACAGCAACAGTGTTTTGTGTTGTGTAGGCTCCTATGATGTAAGTAATGGGCCCCGCCTGCTCCCTAAAATATTATGGTCCATCAGTTACCATATAGTGTATATTCAACACAAAAAACAGTGACAATTTGTTGTTGACAAAGGACAGCTGGACATATAAAGGGCCCCATTACCTTCAGTAGCTTAGGGCCTCATCAAACCTAAATCCGGCCCTGAACCCACTGGTGTGCCTCACACTACTTCTCAGCCTAACTTACCTCACAGGGTTGTTTTGATGATAAAATGTGAAGAGGGTGAACCAGGTACATGACCTTGAGTTCCTTGGAGAAAGGGATGGGATATAAATGTAATGAAATAATTTTAATATTTTTTATTAAAAATAAAAAACCACACACACAGGAAGTAGGTGTGCACAACTACCCCAAAGGGAGATAAATTTCCCTTGATTGCATTTTAAGGCATATTTACAAAATTTGCACTTCTCAAATCAATACACAAACCTAAACATAACTTCCCTTCAAAATCTGCACTTCTCCATGTTTTACAATGCAGTTCTCCAACTGAATAATGTGTATAAGAATGTATATATTAGTGAAAAGAATGTGTGTGTGTGTGTGTGTGTGTGTGTGTGTGTGTGTGAGAGAGAGAGAGAGAGAGAGAGAGAGAGAGAGAAACATACAAAAATGCATTCTATTACCTGAAAATCATTTGAAAAAATGCATATATTGGGCAAAATTACATACAAAATATACTAAGAAAAATGTGCATCTAAATGTATTTGAATTTTTATGTAGACCTGTTTTTATTTCTAAAGACAAAGATATGCAGAACTAGAGCAAACTGAACTCAAAATGAAAGAGGGTCACCAGAATTGACAGAGACATCTATCCCTTCCATTCATCCTCCTCACAGACACACAGACAAAGAGCCCCTTATAGATTTCCTCCCTGTATACTTTTTTTCTCAGTAAAGCAAGCTCCAACACTGGAAGTAAGCTGTGAGATAAGCACTCTGGGAAAGAGGCTGCAAGGAGGAAAGTGGGAGTCTTCGGGGAGGGTCTTGCTCCCTTCATCCATTTGCACCTTTGGGAGCACCACTTCAGTGTTTACCTGCTCAGACTCTGGCCCCTTCCATCTTCTCCTGAGGTCTTTTTCCCGGTGCCCTCCCCGAGCGAGGTTCAGAGGGCAATGATAAAGCACAGGGCCTTTTCAGCAGTGGCTCCCCACACATACTATGCTCTTTCCAGAGAGGTCCACCAGGCACCATCAGTGGCACCTTTCTGGCCCCAAGTAAAGACTTTCACCAGCCATTGTGCTGTTGGTTGACAATATTGTATATTTTTTCCTGCTGTTTTATTTGGTTTGTTTTTCCTGCATGGTTTTTATCCTTATGCACTGTTCATTTTTCTTTTTTATTATTATTCTAGCATATGGTTCTTTTTCTGTTTTTCAGTTATGCTTATTGTTCCTAAAAGTTAGCATATCGCTTGGATATACTTTATGTGGCAATTGGCCAATAAATTGACTTCTTTATTGCACCTAACATTTTACTCGATGTAGACCCATTGAAATGAGTATATCAAAGTTAGCCATGCCCATTGATTCCAACAGGTCTACTCTATATAAGATGAAAATTAGATGCAACCCATAATTATAAATTTATAGTTAAAACTGAGCACCTTTTTTTCTACATCATTGAGAGTGTTCTATGTTGAAACACACATGGCTCTCAACTAGGTAAAGGTAAAGGGACCCCTGAACATTAGGTCCAGTCGTGACCGACTCTGGGGTTGCGGCGCTCATCTCACTTTATTGGCCGAGGGAGCTGGCATACAGCTTCCGGGTCATGTGGCCAGCATGACTAAGCCGCTTCTGGCGAACCAGAGCAGCACACGGAAACACCGTTTACCTTCCCGCTAAGAGCGGTACCTATTTATCTACTTGCACTTTGACGTGCTTTCGAACTGCTAGGTTGGCAGGAGCAGGGACTGAGCAACGGGAACTCACCCCGTTGCGGGGATTCGAACCACCAACCTTCTGATCGGCAAGTCCTAGGCTCTGTGGTTTAACCCACAGCACCACAGTGTAGATAAAACTACTCAAGGACCTCTGTGCCGCCGCCCCCCCCCCCACGCCCCAGCTGTGGCAGGGACCTAATGGGCTATTGTGGAACTACTGTTCGTGCTATGCCACCTTCTTCAGGCAGAGAAAGGAACATCAGCGTGTAACATCAGCCCTTGAGATTGTTTTGCAGTATGAAGCTTCATTGTTGAGCAAGCCTGGTGTAAGCACTGGGAGCCTTGCTGATCGGTGCTCCAGCTTTCAGCTCAAGTCATGGACCTCAGGAGCTCCAGGGGCTCAGGAACGTTTCCTCCAGAACTAGCTTCTGGAGCTAACAAATGAACCCAAATGTGATCAGACTTAATACAGCTGCTCTTACTTCCCAGCATTAAATAAATAAATAAATAAATAAATAAATAAATAAATCCTTGGCTTTGTTTGCTATGCTAATGCTCACATTGCCAATTCCGCTGCCATTTATTCACTGATGCAGTTAAGAGGATGGATTGGCAAGCAAAACACTTTTTAAAAGATTATTTTAGAAACAGTTATTTTATGTGGGGTGAGGGGGTGGGGGGAGAGAGAATTAGCATAACAGAGTCAAGATACTGCTGAGTAAAGCTTCCCTGCTTTAAATATAGATGCAAACTTATCTTGACGTAGAGAGAGGGTCGAGAGACTGAGATCTATGTGCTTTAATCATCTGTTTTAGAGAGCCGATGAGAATGTGCTAATCGTGCAGTTTTAAGCCAGGGAACATGGCTGCACTTCCATCATGGTTCTCTGCAGTTCCCTAAATGTACTTTGACTCCTGACTTTAATACAGGGTTTAGGACATTCTGCCAAAATGTATACAGACACAGATGTCTCCCCAGAGCACCATTATTATTATTATTATTATTATTATTATTATTATTATTATTATTATTATTACAGTGGTACCTTGGGTTACATACGCTTCAGGTTACAGACTCTGCTAACCCAGAAATATTACCTCGGGTTAAGAACTTTGCTTCAGGATGAGAACAGAAATTGTGCTCTGGTGGCGCAGTGGCAGTGGGAGGCCCCATTAGCTAAAGTGGTGCTTCAGGTTAAGAACAGTTTCAGGTTAAGAACGGACCTCCAGAACAAATTAAGTACTTAAACGGAGGTGCCACTGTATTATTATATCACCTATTATTATTACTGTCATCCATCTCTGGGATGTCAATGTTCCTTCTCTTTTCCAAAAGTGGAACTGGAAAAAGCCTGCCATTTGGGTGGGGTACAGAGAATGTAACTCATTTCGCACCCCTGTTTTGCCACATCTTAATCTTACACTTGTGACAATCTTACAGCTTTTGGTCTGCAGCTGCAGAGCAGCAGATGAATACTTATCTGGAGATGTCAAGATTTTCCTCCGTTCCTCTTCATGTTGTGCAGTGTTTTGTATGTGCCCTTACAATATCTAAGCACAGAAATACGAACACCGTGATCTGCACTTTACATCAACTCTGATGGCCCAGTTTTGATCACAGTACCCTGTGCTGGTAATGTGCCATTCATTATTTACTGGAAGGAGCCAGTGATGGAAACTCGAGGATGTAGAAAAATAAGAGCTGTGGGAAACCTCCAGTGTTTCTTGGGGTTCTGCAGATGCAATTGCTATGCCAGCAGATACTTGGAAAGGAGGGAGATAAAGCAACAAATGGGGGGGGGGGGACTCATATAGATACATCATCATCATCATAATCAGTGGTAGTATTTATTAAACCTTACTACCACAAAAGCCACATGTTTACTATTATTAATTAGTATTATCATTTGTAGTGCTACTACTACAAAAAAGAGAAAGACTTATAGAAATGTGCAATTTATTATTATCATTACTGCTTCCTCCTACTGCTGCAAAAGTAGGGAAAGCCATATGGATATGTTGTTGTTGTTGTTGTTGTTGTTGTTGTTGTTGTTGTTGTTGTTGTTGTTGTTACTACTATGAATATTGTTATTACAGTGGTACCTCGGGTTACATACGCTTCAGGTTACAGACGCTTCAGGCTACAGACTCCGCTAACCCAGAAATAGTGCTTTAGGTTAAGAACTTTGCTTCAGGATGAGAACAGAAATTGTGCTCTGGCAGCGTGGCAGCAGCAGGAGGCCCCATTAGCTAAAGTGGTGCTTCAGGTTAAGAGCAGTTTCAGGTTAAGAACAGACCTCCGGAACGAATTAAGTACGTAACCCGAGGTACCACTGTATTACCATTGCTACTACTATTTCTATAAAAAGAAAGGGAAGTCATAAACAGATGCTGAGGAAGAAGAGGATTTTATTAACTTTGGTCTCCTAACAAAGAGGGATTTTTGTTTTGAACAAAAAATCCTCTGGTAGTTTGATGAATACTCAGCAACCATAGATGAAAACAAATGATAAACTGACCCTAACACCAGCCAATTAAAAAATTACTGGGATGAGATGCTGATTTTTTTTTGGGGGGGGGGGAGGACTGGAATCCTGGAACAAATAAAATATTCAAGAATGGGAATTCTCGGAGGCCATCACACATTACAGTTAAACATGTACACCTAAAGGTGTGGAGTGCAGATAGGGATGGTTTCACACACTTCCAACTCACAAGGGCAGTGAGTGACTGCACACCCCACAGAATGCCTCAGCTAATCTCAGCTCTCCTAAGAACCCCGCTGGATCAAACCATGAATGTTGGAAGACACACAAAAGAAAGTACTTATTTACGCAGCACATAGTTTATCTACGGAACTCACTTCCACAAGGGGCAGTGATGGCCACCAACTTGGATGGCTTTAAAAAAGGATTAGTCAAATTTATGGAGAAGTCCTTCGATGGCTACAAGCCATGATGGCCAAAGCTCTGCCTCCACTGTTATGTACTGAAGTTCTCACCCTGGGCCAGCAGGGGGATACTGTAGATAGTTATGCAAATAAGGGATCAAAAGTGACGTTCAGTGATTGGATAGTTTTAGAAAGTTGTTACAGTTACGTTGTACTGGAGCTCTATATAAGCAGGCTGACTGAACCCTTCAGTTCAGTTCTGTCCTGGCCTGTGAATAAACAAGAGCTGTATGAATAATCGCTGTGTCGTCTGATATGTTCACCCACAACTTAACATCCACGACTGCAGGCAAGGCTTATGAATACCACTTGCTGGATATCACAGGGTGAGAGAGCATTCTTGTGCAGAATATAGAAGGGTATGTAAATATATGTAGGAATTATTTTTCCTGCCCCAAAGTCAATGTTACAGTTTTTGCTCTGCCCTCTTTTGCTTCTGCCACCACACCCTCTAGCATACAGGCCCCAGAAGGTTGCCCAAAAGGAAATGGTGCCCTCAGGCTGAATTCACTTCCCCTCCACATCACAGTTACAGGATCTCATGAGTACATAGGCTGAGGCCATACCTCAGCCTGAAATCCTGGGAGCTGGTGCAAGTTGAGGCAGATGGAACTTGTCTAGATAGACCAACAATCCAAATCCATACACCCAAGCAAAGTTATTTCATCAGTTTAAACAAGAACATTACAGCTGTGACAAAGCCAAGGCTTTTGGTTAAAAAGTCTCAGCCTTTCAGGGAGTCGAAACACAAGCTGAAGACAGGCTTCTGGGGCTGTCATTGTGCTTTTTATAGCTTTATGAATTACAGCTTATTTCTACCTAAGGCTGTGATCCTAAGCTGCTGCACAGCCTTAAATAAGCGGGTATGATTCATGTTTCAAAGTCTGGGCTCCCCCCCGCCCCATCCTCAGTCACAATGTGAAATGAAATAGGAAGAACACACACAACAACCACTGCCACCACACACACACACACACACACACACACACACACACACACACACGTTGTGTGTTTCCTCCAGCATTTTCTAGGTGCTGCATCATAGGGCATTGAATTCAGTGCCACAAGACCCCTCCATAAAACAAGGAAGCAAGATGAGATTCAGAGGATGGGGGGAAATAAAACATGCCAGCGAGAAATGTTTTTTTAAAGCACATCTTGGGACTAGATGCAGAAGATATAAAATGGAAGTGGGTAGAGGGTGATTTGGAATAAAATCACTTGCAGTCGGGGTGAGTATAATAGGAAGAAGGGAGCTCAGGGTATAGATGAAAGGGAAGGGCTTATTCAAAGGAGGAATCTCAACAAGGCTCTTTTTTAGCTGGTCTTCATCTGAAAATCTTTGCCTTTTATTACCTGACTCTCGGTTCAGCCTGGCAGAGCACAATACAGGTGGAATTACATTTGCGAAAGGAAGCCTTCACCAAGAATTGTTGCTAGCAAACATGAGTGAAATAGCAAGTGGGGGAGATTGCCTGCCTCCCTATTCAAAGCATGGGGATGTATACAACCAAGTTATACTCAGAATAGACCTCCCGAATTTATGAACCCAAGTTAGGCATATCTAGTAATTTTCATGGGTCTGAGTACAGCTAGCATTGGATACAGCCATTGCATTTATATGCCTTGCTCTTGGAATGGGAGAATGATGCTGACCAAGAAGGTAGAGTCAATTGTAAGATGACCCCAACAACACACACACACACACACACACACACACACACACACACACACAGTGGCAACACCAGAAAAACATGGGGGGGGGAGAAGAAGCAAAATATATTTATAAGAGAGCAAGTAAGAAAAATAACAGCATACATTAAATGGGAGGGGAGTTGGGGGGAACAGCTTCTGGTTCAGGAGGGCTCTTCCTTCCCCATGAGAGCAGCCCACATTATTATACTGTTATCTTATTAGTCACTTTTTATTATTATTACAAAATAACTCAAAGTTATTTATAACAATAAATAAACAACACATGCATTAAAACCAGCATAGAACAAATCAGAAAAAAAATCTAAAATTATCATGTTTAAAAGGTAGGAATAAATTATTCCAAATGCTGAAGAAGGCCACAGATAATTAAAAGTTAAAAGCCTGGTGGTAAATGTGTGTGATAAGTAAATAATAGAATGAATGAATGGATAAATAAATAAATAAATAAATATTTTCTTGTCTCCTGTCTCCCCAGGTAAAGGCTGGAAGTCACATTAACCAAATTCCGGATATTCACTGCGGCATGTATAAATAATAAATGGATATCAACAAGACCTCCCTCAGCAGAGGAGATGATGAGAAACTATAATTTAGTGGTAAAGTGGATACTCAGTGGGTTCCTTTGCAAAAAACATTGGGAAGAGTTTATGTTTGCTTTAGCAGATGATAAAATAAGACTTTTGTGACCCTGCTGTCATCCAAACAGAAGTACAACCTGACTCTCACTAGAAGATTTTCAATTCTGTACAAAGCTCACCCTTCTCACAACATGAGAAATCAGTTCTTGTTCTCCTTTCTAAGGTTGCATTACAAAATCTGTCTATCGCAATACCCCCCCTCGAAAAAGTATACTCCCTCTTAATCATAAACTGAAAACAACGTCTATGCTTTATAATACCGTACTTGATTACCTCTGACCAGTGCCAAGCATGGGACCTTGCATGTATTAAATACACCCTTGAGTTAAAAACACATACACACACAATACAGAACCATTTCTTCAACAGAGGTCCTTTCCAATAGCAAGGAACAATTCACCAACTGCCCAAAAGGATTTGCATATTGTTACACTTACCCTTAGTTGACCTCTTTCACAACTCATCTGCTGTCTTGAAAGCTACAAGGAATTAAGAGTAGGGGGGAGAAACGTTAAAATAGTAGGTCTTCAAAGACTGAAATTTGCAAGGATTATTGACATGTTGCCTGTAAACAATATGAGAAAGATGAGCAGACAGGCCAAAAGAAAGCCATGGTGGCAGAATGAAATTTAGGAGAGAAATCTGGGTCCTGATCAATCCAGAATGGGAGCTCATGGAGCTGAAAAGTGAAGGGGGAGACGAAAAGGTGAGATGCAGTAGATCTAACATGCCTACTGATATCATAACCACCAAGATCCAGACTTCAGAACTCCAGTCCCAACCGCTGTAAAATCTATTCTGGAACAACGAATCAAAGATATTGATTGCCAGTATTTTATATCCAATGTCCACAGAACATGCTTGCAAACATATACTGGTTTAATTTTAAAATTTACTGGATATGCTACATATCTGTATAATTTTACTATCCCCAAAAATCACCATGCCTTTTCTAGGGCCAGATTTAACTGTCTACCTTCCGCAAGGGGGTTATCAAAGTATCCCATATGATGATTGTTTTATGTCCCTGTGGGAGGAGAAGTAGTCAAAAGTTTGAGTCGTGTCTTATTTGTAAGTAATATTCCTGCAGAGGAACCTAATAGATTACTTTGCTTCTTGCCCAACATCCCTTATGAAGAAAGACCCTGCTAGGACAGTGGAATGGCACCTGGAATATTTATTGGCTGACAAAAAAAACAAAGTAGCAACAGAGTTAGTGGCCAAGTTTCTCTTCTTTGCTCAAAGGTCTCGTAAGATGATTCAAATTGCAATTAGAATGAGAATGTATTTAGCAACCTGTATTTCATGTTTCAGCTTTTGCATTGTGAATTTGTGAGTGTTTTATCCTTAGTATTGCATTGTATTTTAAAGAAGTGTATGTTTCAATGCTTATGGTTTTATTATCTGTGTATGCTCTGTTTTAATGAGTCTGTGACTGTACAATAAATGATTGATTCCCAGTCATCACGTTTCTGATAGCTATGTTAGCAAAGTCACTTAAAGTCAGGCAGCGACCATTTTGCGCATCTTCAATTGGTGTGTGACAATTAATGCATGGGTAGTTTGCACCCGGAAGAGGGAAGAATGGGGGCGGGGGCAGAACATGGCGGGCCGGGCTTATGCATGCTCTGTCAATGCATGTGGTAGCTAGAAAAGCAACCCCTGCACAAATTGGGGGTTGCCTGTAATACAAACAAAGTCCAGAGGAAAAAAAGAAAGTCTAGTGTCACTTTACTGAGGAAACTGAACAAAGACAGTGTATAATTCATCCCCACCTTGAGGCTCTTCACCCTCAATTTAATAGCTTGCTTTCGCATTTGCATAGTTGGGATTTGAAAGGCATCTTGCTCCAAGTATATAAAGATTCAACTAAGCATTGACCTTTCTCAGATCAACTTCCTGCTGTTCCAGAGAACTCACTGTTCTCTGCTTTCAGTTGACTTCTACTATAGGCTGGTTTCACAAAGTTTTAGCCAAAACCGTTTGGGCTCCCAGACCAATTGAATTTTATTAAATGTTGCTTCATAGAACCTTTGGAATAGTATTTCCTTATTATTCAACACTCTCCTCCTCTCCTTAGCTAGCTAGCTAGCCAGCCAACCAGTTTGCAGTGCAGAATGTCTTCCTTGACATTTTATAAAGATTAGCACTGAACACACAAAACTATTGCAATTACCTACCTTGCTGATCATCATTAGCTTTAGAAGTGTAATCAATATGGTACCTTTTCCCATGATGATCACATGGCAAATGTAATTCAGAGACAAAAACAGATTCTGGTGTATCCAGTGATAAGAACTATTTTTTAAAATAATAATTTCTGTTAAATTTTCATTTTTACATTTCAAAATAAACATTTTACGAACTTTAAGATATACAGTGACTTCCCTTCTCCTTCCATGGTTTATTTTACATATCATACATTCCTGCATATTTTACTATAACCATTCAAATCGTTTTTCCACTTTTCCACCTGTCAAAAATTATTTACCCTGTTGAATTTATCTTAGTGCTGCCAGCATTTTCAGCTGTGTTCAGTTATTTTCAATATATTCAATAAATGTTTTCCAATCTTCTTTAAACATATGTTCTTTTCGCTCTCTTATTTTATGTGTTAAATCTGCAAGTTCTGCATATTCTGTCAAATTAAGTTGCCAATCCTCTTTAGTTTGGACCTTGATCACTTTCCATTTTGGGGCTAACAAAACACGGGCTGCAGTTGTTGCATACATAACCTTCTTCTGACACCTAGGAATTTCTGTCTAACAAAAAGAACTCTGTTTTTTTGGAGGGAAAGTAGTTTTAAACTCCCCCCCCCCCCAATTCATTATATATCATTTCCCAATATACTTTTGTCTTTTTACATGTCCACCCACATGTGAAAAAAGATTCCCTCAGCTTCTTTACACTTCAAACACATATCTTATTCTGTTTAGCCAACCTACTTGGAGTTAGGTACCATCTATGAATCATTTTCAAATTTTCACTGAATAACATGCAGTGGATTTAAGGTCACTTTTCCAAAGTTTCTCCCAGAGGTTTTTGTTGTTTAGTCATTTAGTCGTGTCCGACTCTTCGTGACCCCATGGACCAGAGCACGCCAGGCACTCCTGTCTTCCACTGCCTCCCGCAGTTTGATCAAACTCACGCTGGTAGCTTCAAGAACACCATCCAACCATCTCATCCTCTGTCGTCCCCTTCTCCTTGTGTCCTCCATCTTTCCCAACATCAGGGTCTTTTCCAGGGAGTCTTCTCTTCTCATAAGGTGGCCAAAGTACTGGAGCCTCAGCTTCACGATCTGTCCTTCCAGTGAGCACTCAGGGCTGATTTCCTTAAGAATGGATACGTTTGATCTTCTTGCAGTCCATGGGACTCTCAAGAGTCTCCTGCAGCACCATAATTCAAAAGCATCAATTCTTCGGCAATCAACCTTCTTTATGGTCCAGCTCTCACTTCCATACATCACTACTGGGAAAACCATAGCTTTTACTATACGGACCTTTGTTGGCAAGGTGATGTCTCTACTTTTTAAGATGCTGTCTAACCCAGAGGTTAAGATCTATATTGTGTCCTATATGTCGGGTCCTCCATCATGGAGGGCACGTGTTGCAGTGCGATCACCAGAAACTGCGTCCCTGTTGTGGGGTGGGACCGTTTGGATGGCCGCAACACCCCATTGGTTGCCCCTCTGTTGCTGGGGCAGAAATTTGGTCAGTTGGGTTGACTATTGGCTGCTGAGGGGCTACTTAAGCTGCTACACATCGCTGGAGAGTTTCACTTTCTTGTGACATGCAGCTGATCACCCACCCTCCTCTCCCTATATTTAGGGTTGTTCTTATGGCCTTACTATGCCTGTCTAGGGGTTGTCTGTTTTGGAGCTGGTGCCACTTGGTTTTTGCCTACCGTGTAGCAAATCATCACAACTTTGTAAGGTTGGCGGTTAGGCATTTGGTTCAATGTTTTGGGGAGGGGGGCGTGGTTGGCTGTGCCTGCCCCACCATTGCTGCTGCTAGGGAATTCCGTTAAAGGAATCCAGGGGCTCGCCTTGCTTTTGTCCAAACCCTGTCAAGGGGCTAGGGCCACACCAGAGCCCCTGGGAGCATCTGGGGTGAGCTGTGAGATTTCAGGAGTTCTTGCTTCCCCAAGATGCTTTCCTTTACTGACATACGGTGGTGCCCAGTGTCAGTCCTGTTCCTGCCACCGTGCAGGTTCAGGTAGTCTGGAACCAATGCCTAAGCAACCACTCACATGCTGTAATCAATAAAGTTGTGCCCAAAATTTAATGCCAAAAACCTTAAACTAAAATCTGTGTCTATTGTGTCTTCATTTGGGGGTGGTTTTGGGGGTCTTCACACACAACTGTATAGCCCGTGTCACTGAAACTAACTAGCTCATCTATTGTTTCCCATTCTAATAAAAAAATTATACATTTTAGACAAAAGTTTATCCTTATTTTGTAAGAGCTCTTTTTCAAATTGTGAACTTTGGTCCAGAAATCCATTCTTTCTATCTAATTTAAAAATGTCATATAACTAATAATACTGCAACCAATCCAGAACTTGGTTCCCTATGTTTTCCATTGATTTCAGTTTGGGTTCCTCTCCTGTAAAATCCTTCAGTTCCCAACCAGTTCAGGGAGTGTGGCACAGCCTGACATCTCCCTCCTCTTCAATCTCAGTGTACCTCCTTGTAGAACCCAGCAACAACAAGCCTTTTAAGTTGAAATCTTTTTTCAGTCTGCATTTGCATTTAAACTGTTTTTTTTTTAATTATTATTTAAATATGCTTTTATTGTTTTGTCACTTGCTGTTTACTACCCTGGGCTCCTTTGAGAGGAAGAGCAGGATAAGAAAGGGGGAAAAGAAGCCCAACAGTGGGGAGGCTTAGGGCTAGCCTAGAATGAATTGGCTCTACCTGTCATGGGCTTTGTCTCCACCTACTGGTTGGTCTCCCTGACTTCTGCCCCACCAGCCCCAATGGGCTCCAGCGACTGCTGCTGAGTAGATATGCATAGACTTGCATAAGACAAACCTCTAACCTGATCCTTTTAGACTGAGGAGCTGTGACTGGATCTGAAATCTTTGGCTCGTGTCTTCTACAAAGCTATAGTTGCTTTAGGTTCCATTCGTAAGATACCTTAGACGTTTTAAATATTGTAAGGCACAGTAGAAATGTTTCAAACAAAACAAAACAATTATTTTAAGCCCTTCAAACTCACTTTGGACCTGCTGCAATTTCCAAAAAATCTTCGAAGGCAGCCCCATGTAGGTCACCTGAGTGTAGACAACGTAAGTTAAGCTATCCCTGTCCAGATGGTGCACCAGTTGTAGCTGATAGACGAAGCTATGCCACCAAGACTGCTTGAGCCTCAACCAACAACAGTGGGTCATTCTAGAAGTGCACCCAAGCTGCTCTATCAGAGAGAATCTAACTCAATTCAGAAGAGGTCACATTCCATTCATCTGATCTAGGGAACCACCCAATATCAGTGACTCAATCTTGTCTGGACTAAGCTTGCATTTATTGGCTCACAGCAAGTCTGTTACAGAGGCACATCCACTGCCACATCTATCAAAGGGCCTTGTAACCATTTTTCAGCCCCTGCACCACATTGCCTCACTGGCAACCTTCCAAAGACCTGCATATCATTGCTGAGTAGAGTCAAAGGCAACAGTGGGTGCTGCAGCACAGATGACTCTTACCTCTCTACAGGACGCTACATTAAAAAAAGGTAAAGGACCCCTGACCGTTAAGTCCAGTCGCGAATGACTCTTTACAGCTGAGGGAACTGGCGTTTGTCCGCAGACAGTTTTTCTGGGTCATGTGGTCAGCATGACTATGCTGCTTCTGGTGAAACCAGTGCAGCGTATGGAAACACGGTTTACCTTCCCACCGGAGTGGTACCTATTTACCTACTTGCACTTTGACGTGCTTTTGAACTGCTAGCCTAGCAACAGGGGCAGGCTTTGGTCCTTCAAATTTCAGCGGTACCCTGTGCAAGGCCAAAATTTGGTGCCTGCTACCTTTCGCCTTCCATTTTGCTCTATTCACTATGACATAGGTGTGATGCCCTACAGCGCCCCCTAGGCTCAGCATCCAATGTGGCAGAGCTAGTCACACTGCCCTAAATCTGTCTCTGCTAGCAAAGGGCATTAAGACAGCTCAAGGACATATTTCAGCTAGGCAAAATTACCTGGGGAAGGTGCCAGCAGAGCCTGGGGAAAGTCCCCTGAGCCAACTGAGAATCCCAAAGGGATGTGTTTGGGCCCTGGGCTTGAGGTTCCCCAACCCTACTGTACAGATATATCTCATTGGTTTTATTTTATTTTTTAATTTAAAAACAAACAAACCTGAATTGCAACTATGCTTTAATAGTATTAAATAAAATCATTAACAAGGGCAATGGGTAGCAACTCTTTTTTTTTTTTAAAGTCAGGGTATTTTAAACACCATCTCTAAGAGGAAAGTCAACCTTCAAACTTTCTAAACGTCCAGAGCTGTAGGTGTAGATCTGAAGCATTTACAAAAGAGGCAACAGAGGAATGAGACATGCATTCCAAGGGAGATGGTAGGATATCAAAAATGCCCCAGTTCAAATGAAGGGTGTGTGAGGTGATGGAGAGAAGGGGAAGTTATGGATTATCTGTCATCCCTTGCAGCTCCCACAGACTATCTCTCTACACAATAAACAAAAATATCTTACTTTAAAAACAGCAACAAAAAGATGATCTGGGCCCCAGAAACGTCTTTGTGTTTATTAAAAAAATAGCCACTGAAGCTCACTAGGAAACAAATGCTCAAGGTTCTTGATAACAATTTTCACCCACTGATTTTGATACTGAGGGTTTGTTTATGGCTAGCGGTTTTGAAAAGTGTTCTGGGGACCATTCAGAGTTCCTCAAAGCTCTCTGATGGGAAGGTCAGTCACGGCAAACAATTTTTTTCCTGAAGGTCAACTTATACCCCACAAAATGCCCTGCAATGGGCAGCCATAGAGGGAAGTGTTGGATGTGATCTAGGGCGCAGCATTTTTTTCATGGTATGGTGAAGACCTCATGTGAGCTGAATGCACAGCCTTGGCGCATACTACAGATCCGTCCACAGCAGACATAGGTTAAATAAAAAAATATGTACAAGAATTCTATCGCACACCCAGTCCAAATTCGGAAAGTTGAAATCAGAAATTAGCTAACTATCAACTAACTATTATACTGCTGGAGGAGACTATTGAGAGTCCCATGAACTGCAAGAAGATCAAACCTATCCATTCTTAAGGAAATCAGCCCTGAGTGCTCACTGGAAGGACAGATCTTGAAGCTGAGGCTCCAATACTTTGGCCACCTCATGAGAAGAGAAGACTCCCTGGAAAAAACCCTGATGTTGGGAAAGATGGAGGGCACAAGGAGAAGGGGACGACAGAGGATGAGATGGCTGGATAGTGTTCTCAAAGTTGCGAACATGAGTTTGACCAATCTGCGGGAGCAGTGGAAGACAGGAGTGCCTGGCGTGCTCTGGTCCATGTGGTCACGAAGGGTTGGACACGACTAAATGACTTAACAACAGCAACATTATGGAGAGTTATATTCTTAATTGCTTGCATAAGCTTGACAGAATAGAAAAGTTTTCAGTATGTGTTTAAAAGTCAAAACAGAAAGTGACTGCTGAATCTGTATTAGCAAGAGTGCTTCACAGGACAGAACTGATGATACTGAAAGCTCAGTTTCTTCTTCTTGCCAAATGAGCCTTGCCAACCCATGGAAGGGCCTACAATGCTCCTGCAGATGATCTGAGTGGTTGAGCAGACAGTCTCTGGGGTTCACTGAACCTAAGGTGTTTGACCTAAGAACTTTGAAAATTAATAGAAGGACCTTGAACCCGGCTTGGTAGCAGATGAGCAATCAGTGCAAATGTTTTAACAGTGGCGCCACAGTGGCCAGGTGCCCCCGTTTCTCTAGCTGCCACATTCTGCACCAGCTGGAGCTTCTGAACCAGGCCCAAGGGCTTTCAAATGTTAAGGTTCTTGATTGTGCATTGACACCCACAACTGTACCTGCCATGCGCCAATTACCACACATGATTTCAGGTATGGAGCAGGTAGGCGTGATTTGGGGGAAATGGCTGGCGGTGATTCACCCCTGACTTGTGTGGGGAAAACATCAGAAAGTGTGTTTCCCACACAGGAACTTGCTACATGAGGGGAGTGATAACACTCAAAATGTGATACAGCTCCCTCCTATTGAAATTGTATAGCCCAGAATTCCACCACTTCAGCAAAATTCCATACATTGATATTTCATCCAAGGCAGCATATTTGTGGGACCCGAGATGGTCTCCCAGTTGTAAACCTGCTTAGCTTCAGCAAGGTGGTGGCCTCATGTGCCTTCAGACCACCTGCTGTGAAGTGAGAAGGTCCCACGTGGGTATGAAAAGTCCATTTCCTCATGGGCTGTTTTCATCTCTTATTCTACAGGCAGTAAAGCAAACACTGAATAGTGGTCGGTATGTGTATTTCATATCAGGGACTTGAGTGAGTGTCAGGGGTCTAGTAAACATTTCCCTGGCACACTTTCCCATTACCAACCCCTGAGAAGTAATGGGCAAATCTGTTAATTTAGATTTATTTCGGTTCTAAACATTTTCACGTCAGTTTGCAATTTTATCTATCTAAAAGGTCCTTATGGAAACTCATTTTGGGATTAATTTATCTTAAACTGTTAATTTTGACTAAGGCACACATTTTTTCCAATGCTGTTTTGCCTAACTCCCCCCCCCCCCAAATAAATTTCCCTTAATGCATTTTTGTGTTTTTTGTGGGGTTTGTTGTTGTTGTTGCTAAAATACACCTTTTTTATGACACTAAACTTGAATACAAACATTTTATACCCATATGTGGCTAGACAAATACATTACAAAATTCAGAGAAATATATCTTTTTTTTAAGGCTGGCTGTGTTTTGGTTCACATATTGTTTTGGGAAGTGTACTGGTTCTACCTTAAATGTGAACTGAATTTAATTCCTGTCCCACTGCTCCATCCCTACTCTATGTCAGGGACTGGAATGGAGAGGCAGAGGAATGGTGGGGATGCCTCACCCCTTCTCCTGTAGCTGACAGGGAGCAGAGAGACATTACCGAATTACAGCCAAGCTATGAGGGAGACAGGTGAGCAGCCAAGCTATGCAGAGATAGGAGAAGTAAGGGAGGGGTTAGAGCAGCCAGCAAACACTTCAACAGACAACATAGAGGATCTTCCGTCCCCTAGGACGTGACGGTCATTGAGGGTACAAGAACAGTGTACGCAGAGACATTTGTCAATGGGAGGCTTCCATAGTGGCTTGAGCTGTTGGGGAAGGTGGAAGAAGGAGGAGCCAGAGTAAGTAACCTCATGGAGGAAAGACTGAAGTTCTTTGTCTGTTACCACATTGACTGAATAAATCATAAGTAAAAGCTTTCTTGTTTCTTCCCGGCTCCTTGAAACCATCGGAGGGGGAGAGAGGGAATTCCTCAGGCCTGACACTCTAGAGCTGCTAGGACCAGGGCTTTTTTCCCCCAGCCAGAACTCAGTTCTAGCAACTTTCAGGTGGGCACCATTGCCATTATAAGAGAACAAGGGAGGCGTTCATGGTGACTTCTGGTACCTCTTTTTCTGGGGGGAAATACCACTGGCTAGGACAATGTTTAGATGTCCCAACTATGTGAGCAGAGCCGGAGCACATAGGTACCATTTAGATGGGAGAGCCAACATGGTTGGATCATTAAAACACTGCAAGAGCAGTTACCAGTAGTGACATCTGCTTGGGTGAGCCAGGGGAACCAGGACTGCTCTGCCCCACAGATTGCTACTGCTAAGAATCATTGATTAATTTGATCTCTGTGGATTCAAAGGTGATCTGACCTGATCTACAACTCCAAAAAGTAATGTGCTGATGAAACACAGTTCTCCTCCTCCTTCACTACCCCAAATTTTACATTGTGGGTTAAAAAAAGGAAAGACATATAAAAATGTGTATGTCCTGATAAATTACTTTTAGAGCTTGAGAGGCAATACATTTAGAAATTGGTATTAGAAAGTATGTTTAGAAAATTTGCCTACAAATACACGGGTGGCGCTGTGGGTTAAACCACAGAGCCTAGGACTTGCTGATCAGAAGGTCGGCGGTTCAAATCCCCACAACGGAGTGAGCTCCCGTTGCTCGGTCCCTGCTCCTGCCAACCTAGCAGTTCAAAAGCACATCAAAGTGCAAGTAGATAAATAGGCACCGCTCCGGCAGGAAGGTAAATGGCGTTTCCGTGCGCTGCTCTGGTTCATCAGAAGCGGCTTAGTCATGCTGGCCACATGACCCGGAAGCTGTACGACAGCTCCCTCAGCCAGTAAAGCGAGATGAGCGTCGCAACCCCAGAGTCGGCCACAACTGGACCTGATGGTCAGGGGTCCCTTTACCTTTTTACATATTCAGATATGTATGGCAAGAATTTGCAGCACATGGCACCAATAGCTGTGCTGCCTGTGTAACAGCCCTCATAGCTAAGGAGCTGGGTAGAGCAGAAAGAGAAGAGAAGTGTGACATTGGAAAAGGAGTGGGGAGGACCCAAGGCAAGTGGGTCATGAGCAGAAGTTGGCATAGCTGAAGCAGGTCCTGGGCAAAGTGAATGGGAGCTTTGAGCTGCAAAGGGCAAAAGGCAGAAAGGGAGAGTAAGAAGGATAAGAAATAATAAGAGTGCTTTATCTTTTATCTTTTGTAATTTTAAAAATTGTTGTATTAAATTATTTCAAACATCTATCATTCCAGGATATATGATGTGTTCTCTAACACAAAGGAGTTGGTTTGAAACAAAGGCGAAGAACAGAATCTTTGGCTTGCAGCCCTATTGGAAAGCTAGAGAAGGTCTCTTGATGGCTCAGTTGACATCTTGGTTTGTAATTTGGATAACAATAAAAGCTAAGCATTAGGAGATGTGTTTAACGTCTTATTTAGGGTAAATAAAATATGGTACCAAATATGAACAAAAACTTCCAGCCGTTTCACAAAATGCTTGGTTGGTGTAAAAATCAAGAAGTAATTTCAAAGCACTCAACCAGCACCAAACCTGCTCCCTCTCTCTCACTTTTTGTTGTTGTTTCATTTGCTAAATGTGCAACTTAAAAGAAACCTTGGCAACCCCTGAGCACTTAGTGGAAAATATAAATAATGTATCTGTAATATGTAAACCCGTCCAGATAAACCAATGGAACTGAAAGCCATAACATATTTAATTTATGGCTGGGAGACTTGAGAGATGAACTTTGAGCATGCCCAGCAATCTTGAAGTACTTTCACTTCTTAACCCTAAATGACCTTTGTCATGTCGAGGTTGAGCAAAATGTGCTGGATTCTCCCCGCTCTCTTTCTCCCCCTCTTCCCTTCAAAATCACATGTCAACCTAGGTTGTTTAGTGAGGGTCAGTTCTTCCAGATCTCAGACACTGGGGAGGGCTTTGAAAATGATGCTCATCATTTAATAGGGAGGTCAAGGGTTTATTTGCCAGGAGAACCCTTGAAGGACTTCAGCAACAAGCTTTTAAAATGATGGCCATCCTCTGAGACTGTTTTACAATTGTTGAGCTGCTGTGTGCCAGCTTGTTCAAATATGACACATTACAAATGGAACATGGCCTACTAGTGCAAGTTGCTGCCCTTGATAGATCTTTTGGCATGATATACAAGGCTCGTGGTTGCAACTCCAACACAATGTTGATGTATCAGATTAAGAAACAAATTAAAAAGGGAGAGACCATGTGATGATCACAGCAAGTGACGTATCTAACAGAAAGCAGCCAATATTGCACAGTGAGGGTGCAAAAGAAGCGTTCTGCAGGCAACTGAAAAGCCAGGAGTATTTGCTAACGAAATTGCAATTCAGGGTGAGTCGCAAACTAGGCAAAGCAAACTAGAACAACAATAAAAGAATGGACTAAGTGGCAACTTACATCCTTAAGGCAAGGGGCTGTGTCAGGGGTAGACAATGTGTTACCCTCCACATGGTGATGTGATCTCTGATGTGTGTGGTGCAAGAGCTCTGTTGCACTCATGCATTGTATGTGGGCTTCCCATAGGCATCTGTTTGGCCACTGTGAGAACAAGATGCTGGACTAGATGGGCCTTTGGCCTGATCTAAGAGCAGGGCTTTTTCTTATTTTCTTCGGCTGCTCTGTATATAAATTAGCAAAGACAGAATTAATTCCTCGAGCATCTCCAGCTAATACTCATTGCAGCTGAGGTGCTGGATAAAAACTGCATCTGATGCAGTGGTGCCCACCAACTTTGATGGCTGTGAAAGAGCATTAGACAAATTCATGAAGATTAGGTCTACTAGTTATGATTCCTCCATGGTCAGAGGCAGTATGTTTCTGAATATCAGTTGCTGGAAACCACGGATGTGGAGAGTGTTGCTGTGCTCAGGCTTCCAATACTGGGGTATCTGGTGGCCCACTGTGAGGTCAGAATGCTGGACTAGGTGGGTCTTTGGCCAGATCAAGCAGCCAGACTCTTCTTATACACATAGTAAACTAGCAGTTCGGGGGAAAGGCTAGGCCTCTTTTCCCTAAGCATCTGCAGAGACAGAAAGAGTAGGAATATTTGATCTCCCACCTGCAGTCTGAACTGGTACAGCAAGTGACAGGAAGACCCGTCTCAGGGTTCCACCTTAATACAAAAATATATATTAGGCCCTGCATATTTCCAGTCTGTGTCAGCTTCACATTTATTCGATCCATTCCATTATGTTTTTGCAAAAACATAATGTATGAAGCCTTTTTATGCATAAAAAAATTACATATTGAACAAGTTTCTCACAAACACACATATCAAAAATGCATTTCCCCCCAAATATGTATCCCTATAGATATTCTTATCCTAAAACACACACTTTTTCATTTATTTTAAGTTATTACCACACCTATAGCCCACCTTTCCCCAAAGGCACTCAAAGTGGTATACAGCAGTACCTTGGGTTACAGACGCTTCAGGTTACAGATGATTCAGGTTACAGACTCCGCTAACCCAGAAATAGTACCTCAGGTTAAGAACTTTGCTTCAGGATGAGAACAGAAATTGCGCAGCGGCAGCGGGAGGACCCATTAGCTAAAGTGGTACCTCAGGTTAAGAACAGTTTCAGGTTAAGAACGGACCTCCAGAATGAATTAAGTTCTTAACCCGAGGTACCACTGTACATGGATCTCCACCAACCACTGCCTCAGGGAATAGCCATACTAAACCAGTAGGACATCTGCCTTACAAGCAGAGGGTCCTATTCTGATATATACATTATTCCAGGAAGGATCGTGTTTTTGTTTTTAAGCAGAATTAACAAAGAAGGAATTCTACCAACTCAAGTACTCTTTGTGCTAACTACAACTTTATTGTTATCAGGCACACCAATAAACCAGAGGCCAGGTTTTAACCTGTCTTTAAACCCTTATTTAGCTAAATCAACTCTGAAGTGAGGAGAAGAGCTTGTATCCCACACATCTCAGTGGGCGGGTGGAAGAATTTCACAGGGTATAAGTGTTAGTTTTCATGCAATCTCGGGTTGCTTAGAGAGTGGTTTTTAATACTCTTCAATTTACAAATGTTATGGGGCTCACCGGTGGTGAAAGTGGGTCACTCATCACAGCTTAATTAGGGCTTTGAAACATAATAAAGTAATTTCCAAGTCTGAAGTATATATTCTACAAGATTCCAGAGACTCTTTTTTCTCAAGGCAGAAACAAAGGGGGGGGGGATATTTCCACAAGTAATCTTCTAAAAAGAGCCCTGTGTGGTAAAACCTTGAATATTAAGTTTTGTGAGCATGTTACAAAGCAGCAGCCTCCCGAGAATCCTTATCTATGCTTAATATTCAAATAAATACCCCCCTTTTCTTACCTATCACAATAGCTGCACTGTGGTTTATTTAATTTACTTGTACTTTGAAGTAGCATAAGAAACTGTCGGAGAGCAAGATCTATAAATAGTCACTACAGCAACCACAATGGGAATAATGTAATATAAATGCAACAGCATGTACAGAAAAGCTGAAGTATGGTATTGCTTAGCATTCAAGTACTAACCCTGGCTTACCCTGTACACTGTGTATTACTGTTTATTGTGCCATAAATCACTTCTGTTCACCCTAAGCATGTTATTAGTAAAATAAGAGTGTTAAGAGAGATGTTCTAAAGAAATTTCTGAAAATATATGATTGGGGTTGGGGTAGGGGGGAGAGGTTTCTGTGCATCACAAGCTTGGCTTCACCTCCATACAGTATGAGGACCTATTTTGCATTGGGCAAGAGGAGAGAAAACAGGAAAAATCTCATGGAAGAAAAACACACCTACAAATACAGCAGTGGCGGCCAGAGATCACTGAGAATCCCAGTTGGATTTATATGTTTGGAATTGCCTCCATGTCCAGCTTTGCTAGTCAAATGCCTTTGGGAAGCTTACAAGTTTGGGGCAAATACCTGCAGTTCCCCGCCCCAAAAAACAGGCCACCATGGTATTAGGGGTCCTATTGGTGCATATTTCAGTGCTGCCATAGGAGGCTGGTGCCCATTGGGACCAGTAGGGCAGGTGGGGGACGGACGGACTGTAAGTGAAGCCTAAGTCAATGTCAGGCAGGGCCAACTAACCATAGCTACTGATAGACTAAAAATGACCCTTGACTATTGACCATCATAGCTGGGGCTGCTGGGAATTGTAGTCCAACTACATCTCAAGGGCATCACATTTATTCATGCCCCCCCCAAACTAGCCGTCACCAGTTAAGATCCCAAGGTGGTTGACAATTACAGCGCAACAATAAAATACAATATTGCATACTACAACCCATTAAAACCTTAAATAATAATAAAAATAGGTAATTTTCATTAAGTGTTTACATTAATGAACATGACTAAGTTAGATCCATTGATTTCAATAGGTCTCCTCTGAATAAAACATATTTGAGTGCCACCTAATAGGTAACTGGTTGTAGCCATCAAAGTTCTACTTTGAGTAAGCCCAATTAAATGACTAGATTTAAACTGGTCATGTATTGAGAGAAACAAGATGCTTTGGGGGCATTAATGCAGTGAACCCCCTTATCATAGGCTCAGGTTGTATGTATGTGTAAATAAACCATATAAAGTCCATCCTTGGTTCTCGAACAGCTTCCTTTTTGAACGTTTTGGCTCCCGAACGCCAAAAACCGGGGTTTTGAACATTTTTGGGAACCTGAACGTCCGACATGGCTTCCGTTTGAGTGCAAGAAGCTCTTGCAACCAATTGGAAGTCACGCCTCAGTTGTCAAACGTTTCAGGAGTCAAAAAGTCTTCCGGAACGGATTGCGTTCAACAACTGAGGTTTGACAGTATCCTAAAGACATAGTCTGCACTGTGTCTCATTTCCAAGAGGAAACATGAACCCTGGATAAATGTATGGAACCCCTGAAATCTCACACTGATTGGAAATTGGAGCGGTGTGTAACACTATATTCTTAAATTATTGTTGCTATAAAAAAGTGATTGCAGTTTGCCCTGCAATACACACATTTCTGAATAAGGTGAAGAAAAAAAGTGTTTTAGAGCAATTTATTTTCTATAGGCAGAAAACAAAGGTACTCGCTTAGTTTACATCTCCTCCCCACCATCCATACACTTCAACTCAACTATCTCATTACTGTCTGTATTATTAAAGAGAGAAACTATGGATTATGAATTCATGGTAGATTATGTTTTAATGTTCCCCAAACAGAATAATAATTGGTAAAAGAGCTTTTAGTATCAAGCTTCAGTGCACTGGAATGCACTCAAAAGAATGATTTTTATAAATCACACACAGGGCTGGAATGGCATTCTATCAGCACCATGTAGTATTTCTTAATTACTGGCACAAGTTGGGTCCTGCTATGACAATATTTTAAATTGATGGAATCGTACAATGATTCTGTCTGGGTTCAGTTTGGGGTCAGGAATTTGGGCTGGCTGTTTCCAGTGGTTGTTAGAATCAGAACATGGTTGTAAATTAAGTTATAATTTTATTTTATGCATAAGTGGTGTTTATTAAAAATGTCTAATGAGATTCCAGCATAATATAAGGATGGCAGCTTCCCTGCTCCGCCCCCCCCCCATACACACAGAACCCATAAACTATTACTCTTTTCTCCAGTGGAATCTTAAGCTCTTAAGTGGAATCATTCTTCCTCGTGTCAAAGTTAGTTGTCATCTATTTTGAGTGATGAGGAAAATGTTTTATGTATAGCATATTATTTCTAGGGCTGTTGTGTATAGTATATTGTTTCTAGGGATGAGACCCAAGGTTCTCATCACCCTGTTTTCTACACATTGTCTGGGATATCTAGTACACTTAGGGGTCCATCATATTATTCCCTAATGACAATGAAGTTTGAGAATGTACTAAAATGTGGGCTTGTATCTCACATGTTTCCACAGGAGTTTGCATTTTATTTAATGCACTCATGAAATTCATCTGTATTTTATGTGAATTTCTCATAATATCCATATTTATATGCAATTTTGCCTATGTATGTGTCTTTGCAATGCATTTTTGCAATACATATATTTCTGCAATGTATTTCCCCTAACACAATGCATTTTTGCATGCCACTTTCACTTGATATATGTAATATATGAATTTTTGGACACATTACTTGGTTGGAGAACTGCATTGCAAAATGCAGAGCCATGTAGATTTTGAAAGATAAATGCATTTCGCTTCACATCTTTTTTCGGAAAATGCAAATCTGGCAAGTTCATCTTAAAATGCAAACTGATAGGTTTTATCCCCCATCCCTACTCAGGGGCACCCTATTCTTTAATTTTAATTGTATGTCTTGCACACCTGCCCCAATAGCTCTTGGATTTCTAGTTGTTGGTTGTTGTTTTGCTTCTGTAGATCTGACGAGCTCTCCTCTAAGGCCTCTGATGTAACAAAGATGATCCAGAAATCCTTGGAAAACAGTTAAAAATATGAAGAAAACTTTGTTTTCCAAGGTCAGATATATATCAGCAGTGTGGGAGCTTGACACACTTCCCGACTTGAAGCAACAATATACCTTGACCTCATGAAAACAACAATTTGTAGACATCTATAAAACACCTTTATAAAAAAAGCTCTTTGTTCCACTGGCTCACAGGAGCCGAGAGCACTGAATTAGCAGAGGCACAGTATATTTTATGGTGTGTATGCGTGTGCGTGTGTGTTTTGCATGCTAAGATTTGGGTCAAGATTGATTTTATTCCCTCATAGTATTTTATAGCGGCTAGACTGCAATAAATTTCACTTTAGCTGGCGCTGGATTTAAATATTCACATGAAGAAAGAAGGGGAGGAAGGCGATGGGAACACCATAAATTTGGGTTATTTGCGATCATTTTCATTTTACTGTTACACTTGGTAACAAAGCGCTGTATGTTTCACTTAGAGAACTACCCCCCTTGAAAGCCAGGGGAGGCTTTGCAAAGCTGAATGGAGAGGAGATGTACCATACTAACTGGGCACTTGTTTTCATCCTAAAAGCTGCTTGATCAGCCAGGTCTTTGGCTCAAGTCAATGTGAAATCTTAAGGAACTGATTTTGAAAATAAAAAATACTTAACACTTGTATACTGCTTTCAAATGCTCAAATTGCTTCAACTGCAGCATCTAGTTGCAATCTTAAAAACAACTAAGTAAGGAAGGGGTTCTGTCCAGGCCACATTCTCTTAAGGGTGATCTGCCAGGGGTCACATGTTGGCAGTGGGCAAGGCCAGAGGAAAAAGTGCTTGGAGTTTGCCACAATTTATCTATCTCTTATCTCCCTAATTTTTGCTTCCCTTACCCTAACATTAGGGGACACAGGTAGCGCTGTGATCTAAACCACAGAGCCTAGAGCTTGCCAATCGGAAGGTCGCGGTTCAAATCCCCGCAATGGGGTGAGCTCTCGTTGCTCGGTCCTTGCTCCTGCCAACCTAACAGTTCGAAAGCATGCCAAAAAGTACAAGTAGATAAATAGGTACTGCTCAGGCAGGAAGGTAAATGGCGTTTCTGTGCACTGCTCTGGTTCGCCAGAAGCGGCTTAGTCATGCTGGCCACATGACCCGGAAGCTGTATGCTGGCTCTCTCGGCCAATAAAGCGAGATGAGCACCACAACCCCAGAGTCGGCCACGACTGGACCTAATGGTCAGGGGTCCCTTTACTTTTACCTTTACCCTAACATTATTTTTGCTCCTATCCACCTCCCCAAGAATGCCCCCAAAATATCTAGAACAAGTAATTTAATTTAAATTTAAGTAACTTCTATGTGTTCTTTGAAAACCAAAGTTCATCCCAAAATGACTCGCAATCGAGGAGCTGATGAGGAGGTCTGCCTTAGGTCCCCAATAACTACTGCCAGACAGAGTAAACAATACTGGGCTAGATGGATGAATAATCTGACATGGCATCAAACAGTTTCCAAATGCCTTTTATAGGAACATAGGAAGCTGCTGTACACTTAAACCGCTGGTCTGTCTTGTACCAAGTCAGTCCACTGATCCATCTAGCTTACTACTATCCATATTGACTGGTAGTGGCTCAACAGGGGTTCAGGCAGGGGTCTTTCTCAAGCCTACCTAGAAATGCTGGGGATTAAACCTGCATGCAAAAGCAGCCAGCGGTTCCTTCTCCATCCTTTGCTGATGCCACTGCTAAATCTGGCACATGCTTTAATCTTGCACCTGGAGAAAGAAGGCAACTTTCATTGGGCAAGGGAATCCCACATCCTCCGCCCAACATTTCAGTACTATAAATGTAGCAAGATTACATAAGATTACGCCTCCTGACAATTGCAAAAATAACAAGGGAGCTTGACAGTTTAACTCTGGTCCTTGAAACACCCCCTCCCTTAATGTTGCCCACAGTCTTTCTCCTTATTAGGCATCAAAAGGCAGGGGATGGGGTATTTGGAAACACCCCTTCCATGAATCATCTAGGCAGGTGAAACGAACCCTTCCCTTTGAGCTGTACTTAAACCAGGCTGCTGAGCCTCCTTGGAGTGCAGTAAGACCAGCACCAGAAGTTGGAACTTTGTAGTTAACTTCCTTTTTGCTCTGTACTTCTGTATTTAAAGTCTATATTATTCATTTTGCTAAACTGAATTTATTCTTTGCTGAATTGTTGATATTGGCTGCTTACTGCCTTTCCCAGTGAGTAGTGGTTGCAGCCTGACACGGCGCCTCCTCTCCTTCCCAGTGCACCGCACCATCTTTGCTTGCCTCACTGTCCCCCTCAGCTGCTGTGGAGGCTCACAGGTTCCTGGCAAACCCATCCGCTCAAACGAGCCAATCTGCAGTGGTCCCAGTGGAGCGTGGTGTGGCAAGCAGACCCGAGGGTGGCAAGCTTCTCTCAGGTCTGCCCATCATCTACTCAGCCCGGCCGACCCCCTACCGCAGCAGCCAGTTGGCTGGGAGCTGAATTTTCTGAATTGTTGATATCTGTCCTATTTGAATATATTGATATATTTTGTAAACTGACTTCTCTCCCTCAGCTGAAAGTATTTTGATAAGTGAATGTTTGTGGTAACCCACTTTGTGTCCTGCTCACTATGGAAAGGTGGCAAATAAATAAACTCAAGCAATCCATCAATTACAGCAGGAAGGGTACAGGAAAGCAAATGAATCAAGAACAGGACCCTTTCAGCACAAACTTGAGTGAATTATTCACTGTAGCCCATCAATTCCCCAGGATTATTTAAAACACACATACATTCCAAAGCAAATCCAATATTTATCTCCTCATATTGCAATGTACAACTTCCCAGCTTTTTGAATGTGAGTTGTTCAATGCTTTCATTTACAGAGGTTCACTGAAAATTAATTTTCCCAGGGATAAAAACAAAACAAAACCCTGAACAATTAAGGTCCAGTGTGCATCTCATTTACAGCATAACTGGAATGCAATTTTCATGTATTACATGTATTCCCAAAGGAATAATAGAAAAGAACAAACTTTGGAAGGAGGCAGGTGGTTCAACAGTAGCTCTTTGTAATCCATTCTTTGAACCCTGGCATATCTTTATTTAAGAAGAGGTAAAGGGGTTGTGCATGAAACAATTAGTCAAATGAAGGCTTAAACTGGTTATTTTGGGCTTGATAGTAGAAAAAAGAGGGTTACACACAAACACACACACACACACAGAGAGAGAGAGAGAGAGAGAGAGAGAGAGAGAGAGAGAGAGAGAGGGAGAGAGAGAGAGAGGGAGAGGGAGAGGGAGAGGGAGATCATATGTTGTTTCTTGAGTTTTAGCTACTGAATTTATAGTAAGCTTTCATTCCCCCATTAATTGTTCCTGCATCCATTGCAGAGAAGGTTATTTTGCATCCAGTAGCCTACTTTTGAAACCAGGGCTTGTGAGAATTTTACTTGCCTTGCAGCAAACATGACCGAGTCTACTCCCCAGTAGTAGACAATGTGGTGGGGTCATAATGCTTCTGCTTAGTGGCAGGTAAGGAAGGGCAAAATGGTGGTGAGGTCAGCATAGTGAAAATGCACCGGCAGAACCAATCCCTGTCTATAGTCTTGAAGAGTTGCTGCCAGTCAAGGCCAACTATGTTTAACTAGATGGAACATTGTTCTGACCTGGTATAAAGAAGCCTGCATTCCACAGATCGTGATAAGTATGATCTGAGAGAAGGCAGGTTTCACAGGTGAGACGGAGAAAGCAAATGGTAACTTGGCAACCCTCAGCAGAAAAGCTGCTAGGATGAACAGAGGCAAATTGGAACACATAACTTTTGTGGCTTTATATTAGTTGTGGAAGAGGGAATTGTAACAGGGCCCTGGGCATTGTATAGAAGTGACATGCACCAAAGGTCTTACATTCTATGGAAAGGAGGAGGATTTGGGAGAAGGTCAGGGATGGAGAAGTGAATAATTATAAAGAATTAGGTGAAAGTAACAAAGGAATAGGGAAGGCAAGGCTACGAAATGAGGGAGGTCTGAAAGAAAAACTTGGAGGAAAAAATAGATGGAGAGCGAGGGAAAGATATCGTTTTTCACAAAAAGGTTCCCACAAAAGGAATTATCTTTGAACAAAGGAAGAGCAGATCTCACTGTCCCCAGGGGATATTTTAATGGAAGTACACCAGCCTTTTTCATTATTTTCATTCTACATAAATAAACCCTCCAGTTCAGCACCAGCTTGAGGTTTGCCTTTCTTTTGATGCTGTCTCTTTTCTGTGGCTGCCCTGAGAGCAAGACTCAGTGGAAACAGCAGAAGCAGTCCCAGAGTGCAATAGCCACTTACGGGCAATGACTAAGAACTGTAGTGTATCTTGCCCACGTTTAATCATCACAATTTACTTGGAGTAAAACACAAACACACAAACACACACACACACACTTCCTTTTCATTGTGTAGACTCAAGGATTTCTTCTTCTTTTAATAATACAGGCAAGCTGCAGAGCTGGAGTGCTACTTAATTTAGTGTTTAATCAGTAGAACTATTGTGGCATTGGCTGATTAGGCTGGCTCGACTGTTGCCTGCTCAATTTTTCCCCATAATTGCAGGATATACTTTATTGTGACAGGGGCCCCGAACGGTGGAATTCCAATATGCTATACATCAGGTTCTCCATTACTGGATTAGTTAGATGTGCCATCATTACTGCTGCACTTTCCTGCCTATCATTGATCGCGTTGTTCTCTCTATTTCACAATTAATGCAAGTCAGCTGGATTGATCAATCTTCTGATGAGTTTGGTCCACAGTCAATATATTCTTATGGTGCTGTGTTACTGAGCTGCATGTTTATAGCTACACCTAGAGATCTGTCATCCTAGATGTAGAATTTCTCATTTTTGGTAGAGCTGTGCTGGATATTCTCCAATTTCAATATTCACCTCGGAAGTGGGGCTTATGACACAGCCCAACAAATTACTAAAATACTTCCCCACCTGGTCAAACGTTAGCATTTTGTGAACATAGTAAGAGCCCACTGGATCAGGCCACTAGCACATCCAGTCCGGCATCCTGTTCTCACAGTGGCTACCCTGACACACAATGGGAAGCCTGCAAGAAGGACCGAAGCAGGAGAGCACCTTACCCACCTGTGGTTTCCAGCAGCTGGCATTCAGAAGCATTGCTGCCTCCAACCATGGAGGTTGAGCATAGACATTATGGCTAGTAGCCACTAATAGTCTTAGCCTCCGTGAAAAGGGAGGTAGCTTTGAGGTTGTCAACCACTTTCTGTTCCTCTGCATGCTGCTTAGTGCTGTGGAAGAATATATATTACTAATCCCAATTAAAACCAACTACCAAATAATTAGAAAAGAAGAAATTGGAGACGTCCATACTCAAAGAGGATAAATTCTCATCTGCGGGGTAGTTGAGGGTTGCTTGTAAGTGCTGTAACATTCATTCTATTACAGTGGTACCTCGGGTTACAGATGCTTCAGGTTACAGACTCCGCAAACCCAGAAATAGTAACATGGGTTAAGAACTTTGCTTCAGGATGAGAACAGAAATCATGTGGCAGCAGTGGGAGGCCCCATTAGCTAAAGTGGTATCTCAGGTTAAGAATAGAACAGATTAAGAATGGACCTCCAGAATGAATTAAGTTCTTAACCTGAGGTACCACTGTAACTGCCTCATGGGTATGGCCAGGGAGCAGCAAGCAGCTGCCCTCCCCCATCAAATAAATTAAAATATTTAACTAACTGACCAATTGTGCCACATATAGCTCTGTTCTGACCCCCCCACATAAAGCATGTCCCCCTTAAAATAAATCCTGGCTATGCCCATGAATTGCCTCACTGGTTTTCTGCATTCTTTGGGCTTCCCAGCTGCCTGTGTGCTTCAAAGTCCTCAAGAAGGTATCATGAGGTAACCCATGATCCATCCCACCCCACCCAAGATCAGGAATTGTGAGCAGCCAAGGAGATTGCAGATTCTGGTGAAATGTAGACCGGATAGAAAAAGACATGCACACACTACTGCCATCCACTTTGCAATGACGTTTGCCCTCAGTTATGTCAACCCATAGCCAGATACAATTGGCTGTATGGTGCCATGACATTGCCACACTCTGAAGCTGGTCTGATTAGCTAATATTGTTAAGTACCGGTACCAGCTTGAATTTCAAAACAAGACTCTTCTAATCTCCAAGCAAAGCTAGCCCTTGTTGGGTAACGCATCTGGAGCCAATGACATTTGTATGCAGTCGCAAAGCTGTATAAGGTTTGGTTTAAACCATCTTTCTCAGGAGGAGTTTCAAGATCATTGAACTAAAGTTGGGGTAAAATGCCCGCAAATTCCCCAAAATAATATTACCCTACCTGAGAAAATGGGAGACCAATTCTCACTGCTTTTTGTGGGGTGGAAGATAAAATTCTCAGGAATGTTAGGGATGGATTTGCCACTAACCATATTAGGTCTCATCAGGAACTGCTGCCAGAACGAAGCTTTGTATCAATCACACATTGCAAAATGATATTGAAATGGTGCGATGTTACATGGTGTGACATGTGAGGTTATGCAAGATAGCAACAACCCTCTCCTGAAAATTCAAGAAAATTTTATCCCATCACCATCAACATGATTTTTCAGGAGGACATTGTTTCACTCAACCAAGGGCCTAAAAAGGACAGCACAACTCTACCTTGAACCTAGTCCTTGCACACAGTCCAAATGTTTCTACTTAAAGCAACATGCAGGACTAGAATATATAAAACTCATCCATGAAACTTAAGCTTTTCAGGGACTACAGAAAGAAGAGTGTCCAGGAAATATAAAGGAGCCTTGCACAGCAGAAGCCTGGAAGAGTCTTGTGGAAGTCTTGAAGATGTTCCTACCATATTATGAAAAGCATGACCTTTTGGCTTCTCCTGTGGAGCAGGCTAATGGAAGTTTAAATTCCATCACACCTGGGAACCCTATAGCTATACCTCACCTGTCACATAGTGAGAACATCTACCTCATTACAATTTTTTTTAGCAGTGACAATTTTAATGAGATTCACTAGTGGGATCGAAATGTGCATACTCTCCACCACTACCACCAGTGTATCCTCCACAAATTATTTCAGCAGAGGAGTCCCACTTTGGCCCAGACTGCATCATTAGCCTAATGCTCAGTTCAGCCCAGCTGCCAAATCAAAGAGGGGACTATCCATCTGATTTCTTCCAAATGGGGAGAAAGGGCAATTCCAAGGGTCAAATGTTGGTGCTGAATTTGGCTGCGAAACACAATTTTAACCTCACACATTCAGAGGGTGAACTGCTTGACCTCTGGAAATGCCTCAGTGGAATCCCAGGCAGTTCTGGAATATAAAAAAACCTGCTTCAAGTACCCAACAAGACACAGTAAGATACAAAACTAGCCTTTGTTGTGGAGTCCAGTGGCTGCTGTCATGATATTCTAAAACTAGTCACTATCTGAGCCCAAAAATTCTGCAACAAGTTTTCAAAGTTTTTATCCTTATCCGAAACTCTGGATAGCTGCTGCCAGTCAGTGAAGACATTATTGAGTTAGATGGTATAAGGCTGCTTCCTATGTTCCTTAGCTCAGTGGCAGAGCATCTGTTTTGCATGCAGAAGGTCCCAGGTTCAATCTTGGCATCTCCAGGTAGGGGTGAAAGACATCCTTGTCTGAAATCCTGGAGAGCAGCTGCCAATCAGCACAAACAGTACTGAACTAGTTGAAGCAATGATCTGACTTTGTATAAGCCAGTTTTCTATGCCCCTATGCATAGAACAACGGTACAAATAAGCTCAGTCTTATAACCACCCCAGGCATGGTACACTCTTGATAATCTTTCTCTCCATTGTGTCTCATTCCTCAGGGCCACATTTTGTCATATACAGCAAAGTTTGAGACCTGAAGCTAGAGAGACTTATAGAAGTTTGGCTAAAAATGCAGAATGAAAAATATTAATTTCTTTAATAAAACAGAATCTAACTAAGGAATAATCATTAGAAGTTATATGTCACTGAGAAGAAATGAAAGCTGTGGTAATAGCTTAAAAGCTGCCAATTCTATTAGAGTAATGTTTGAAAATCTCCTCAGGAGATTTAAGTAGAAGGCAGTTATGTGGCTCAAAGTGTTTTGTTCATTTCTTTTGGTGGGGGGGGGGGATAATAGCTATTATTACTACTGCTCTGACTTCTTGTATATCCAAATTGAGGAGCTATTTAAAGGCAACTGTGAACTAGAGGGTCA